>NC_057726.1:64582238-64587236 GCF_004010195.1 Chiloscyllium plagiosum | reverse complement strand
AGGATCATCAACTCGATGAAGGACGCTCTCTGGGTGGTCCGAAACCTGTTGATCTTCCCAGCTGAAGGGTTGACCCCGACTGAGTGTTGCTGACTGGCACATTCCAAGGTCCAGGACTACGTGTTGAGGGACGCGCTGAAGCTTGGGGGTGCTGCTGCCAAGGCATGGTGGGGAAAGACCACCGTGTAATGTCTGCCTGCCTAACGAAGAACAGGGGGCCCACACAGTCATTTGTGCTCTGCTGACACCTCAGCTCAAAATGTAATCACACCAACCTGTAAATAGGAATGTTTACTCTATTTTGATACGCAAAGAAATGGAATGTTTACATATGTATGGCATGTCCAGTTGTATAGATCAAAGTATTTATGAATAAAGTATATTTTTGAAATAAAAAAAAACACAGAGGTATGACTGGGTGTAGACTGAAGGTAAGTAATGGTGAGACCCTACACTGGAATCAACATGGGAAGCACAATCAGTAAAGATCCAGGGGCACCAAATCACAGCCCCTCATCCATCTGACAACATCAAAACTACAGATATGTATTGCCTCTGTCTGACCTTACCTGCAGCTGAAATGACCATCTAGGCATTTGCAAACCCCAGACACAGCTATTGCAAATCTCTCTGGATGGTTATTAACCATGACATCACCATGAACTCAACAGCCTGCATCGTCTTGCAATCCAAGTCCTCCTCATTCTGTGTACTCGCTGGCCTTCACTGGCTTTCAGTCTGGCATTAACTCAGTTTTTAAGATACTTGGCCTGGTTTTTGGATTCCTCCTGGCCTTGACCCTCTTAAAGCCCCATAAGCCTCCAAGATTACTCCACTCGGTCCTCTCCTGTGAAGTATTTATTAAGTTTGTCTGATCACTGATCCTTGTTCAGTGCACGCTTACTTTAGTCTGTAAGTGGGGACTGACCTTCTCTCAAAGAGAAAATTTGAGAGAATGAGAGACTTGATCTGCTACTCCTCCCTTTGAGTGCGCATATTTAACATTCTTTAAATTCATGTAAATAAACCATTTGAACTGAGCGTTATCTCTGCATTACTCTGAAATAGATATGATATACGACAACTCATTCCAAGCACAACATCTCAAATTCACAATTTTCATTGTTCAACCATTGGGTGGCATGGTGGCACAGAGGTCAGCACTGCTGCCTCGCAGCGCCAGAGACCCGGGTTCAATTCCCACCTCAGGCAGCTGTCTGTGTGGTGTTTGCACATTCTCCCTGTGTCTGTGTGGGTTTCCTCCCACAGTCCCAAAAATGTGCAGGTTAGGTGAATTGGCCACGCTAAATTGCCCAGAGTGTTAGGGGAATGGGTCTGGGTGGGTTGCTCTTCTGAGGGTCGGTGTGGACTTGTTGGGCTGAAGGGCCTGTTTCCACATTGTAAGTAATCTAATCAAAAGTCACTAACGACAGTGTTTACAGACGCTTTGGATCTAAACTTGGCGTATTCTCACTCTAAATCTCTTTTAGACACTTCTTAAAATATCCCCCTTTGACCAAAGGACTGTTCACCCGTCCCCATATCACCACTTCTAGCTTGCTGCCTTCCTTGACAATATGTCTGTGCAATGCCCTCAGATGTGTTGCTACATCAAAGGCACTGTATAAATTAACAGTTGGAATTAATAAAACCATAAGAAATAGGACTGTAGTAGGCCATTCGGCCCCTTGAGCCTGCTCTGCCATGCAATAGGATCATGGTTGATCTGATGTTCCTCGCGCCCACTTTCCTGCCCTGTCCCTGGAACCCTTGATTCCCAACTCACCTACCTCAGTCTTAAATATTCACAAGGACTCTGCCCCCAAAGCTTTCTGTGGCAAGGAGTGCCAACCCTCTGAGGGAAGAAATCCCTCCTCATTTCTGTCTTAAACTGGGTGCCCCTTTATTCAGAGACTGTACCCTCTGGTCCTAGACTGTCCCCATGAGGGGAAACGTCCTCTCAACATTCACCCTGTCGATCCTGGAGGTTTCGATGACATCTCCTCATTCTTCTAAATCCCTGTGAGCAGACACCCGACCTGTTTAAACAGTGTTCACAAAACAATCCCTCCACACCAAGGATCATGCTAATGAATGTTCTCTATGAACTGAAATGAAATGAAATCCTTAAATATTCATACAGAGGACAGCAAAACTGGAACTAAAATTAATGGGATACCTGTAGCTACTTCCTCATAAACTTCCACAGTAATTTTCCTTTAGTAATTTTACTTGAAGGTATTAATGATGAAGGAGTACTTTGCCTCTGCTACTGGAAATTATTTTGTTACCAATAATTCACCCTAATGATTTTATTCCATGATGAGGGAAAAAAGGTGCATTATTTTCAACATCTACCTTTGCAAGAAGCAATGCACAGATTCCTCCAACTCGATTTCAAGACAAATGAGGTGTGCAGTCTTGAAGGAGAGTCATTCCCGGACTTGAAACGTTAACCCTGTTTTTCTCTCTCCTTCGATGCTGCCAGACCTGCTGAGTTTCTCCAGCATTCTCTGTGTTTGTATTTCAGATTATTGGCAAACGTAGTATTCTGCTTTCAGGTGAGGAGTGCAGTGGATTTGAAGTCCCAGGGACGCTCAGGTTCCTCCTTTCCTGGACATCTCAAGAAAAGCTCTGCAGCCAGCTCGCAAATGTTGTTACTCTGAAACTCAGTACAGCCACACACTGCAGAGAAAGATGTCACAAATGCCAATGCGATGATTGGGTCCTTCTTTTTAAGTGATGAGGGATAATCACTGGACAGAGTTACAGCGGAGAACTTTTCGAAACATTTCCACGTGGCGCAGAGAGACATTTTGCTTTTGCTTCCAGCTGAACAACATCACCCCTGACACCGCAGCATTCAGTCAGCACTGCACCAGTGGTGACAGGAAGGGTCTCCAGAAAGTTTAAAATGGACTCTTCCAGTGGCTGCACCACTGGTGGTCTACCTGCCAACAGGAGGCAGCTCAAGGCATCTGCATTCTCCACTTGGATGATGTTTCAACCCTCTCAGAGCACACAATCAGCATAAGGGCCCACCGCTGAATGCTAAGAGTGGCACAGCCAGCACGGTGGCTCAGTGGTTAGCACTGCTGCCTCATAGCGCCAAAGACCTGGGTTCAATCCCAGCCTTGGCTGCCTGACTATGTGGAGTTTGCACATTCTCCCCGTGTCTGCGTGGGTTTCCTCCGGGTGCTTCGGTTTCCTCCCACAATCCAAACATGTGCAAGTTAGGTGAATTGGCCATGTTAAGTTGCCCATAGTATTAGGTAGGAGAATGGGTCTTGGTGGGGTACTGTTTGGAGGGCTAGTTGGGCTGAAAGGCCTGTTTCCTTACTGTAAGTAATCTAAAAAAAGTTGCTCTAGCAGGAGTTTGTGATCTGTTACTATTACAAAAGTACCGGTGGAATTTTCTAACATCAAAGCTGACCACCAAACATTCCTTCTCTATCTGGGCGCATCTTTCTGATGAAGAGCTTATGCCTGAAATGTCGACCCTTCTGCTCCTCGATTGCTGCCTGACCGGCTGTGCTTTTCCAGTACCACACATTTTGACTCTGATCTCCAGTCCTCACTTTCTCCCAGATGTGTAAATACTGTGGTTACAACAGCATGACAAAGGGTGAAAACTCTCCTGTGAGTAACTCTCCTCCTGACTCCCCAAAGCCTGTCCACCATCTACAAGGCACAAGTCAGGAGTGTGGTGGAATACTCCCCACTTGCCTGGATGGGTGCAGCTCCAACAACACTCAAAAACTGACGTCCCATCCCTCCACTTTTGACATTTACCTCCTCAAACATCAATGCATCTTGGCAGCAGTGTGTATACCCTCTGCAAGATGCACTGCAACAACTCCCCAAGGATCCTTAGACAGCGCCTTCCAAACCAAAAACCAACTCCATCTCGGAGGACCACAGCAGCAGACACATGGGAACACCACTCCCTGCAAGTTCCCCTCCAAGCCACTCACCATCCCCAATTGGAAATATATCACCGTTCCTTCACTGTCATTGGACGAAAATCTTGGAGCTCCCAATGCAATGGCTCTACCAACACCAAGAGACTGCAAAATTTCAACAAGGCAGCTCACCATCACCGTTTCCATTCCAATTAGGGACAGGGAGTGTAATGCTGGCCCAGCCGATGACACCCACAAATTGTCAACAAAGATTGAAAAAAAAACCCATCTTTTCTCAGCAGAGAGCGGCGCGAGCTGGGCGGAAGTGAGGTTGGAGCGCAGAGCTGGTCGGGGAGGTAAGTGAAATATATTTGAGTGGGTGTGTTCTATACCCCTGGCCCTACATAGTAGGGCCTCCCTCCCATCCTCCTCCTCTAATCTAATTTTAAAGTTCACAGGTAAGCTACTCAGTGTTCTTGCTTTGGAGACGAAGTGTAGAGTAATGGCAGCGCAGGCAGTGGAATGTTCCTCCTGCAGGATGATTGAGGTAGGGGTGACCATCGATACACCTGCCGACTTCATCTGCAGGAAATGCAGTCAGATCCTGCTCCTCACAGAACGAGTTAGGGAACTGGAACTGGAGTTGGATGAACTGAGGATTATTCGAGAGGCTGAGAAGGTGATAAATAGAAGCTACAGGGACATAGTTACGCCAGAGAACAGAGGTAGCTGGGTAACAGTTAGAGGTGGGAAGGGGAAGAAGCAGGCAGTGCAGGGTTCCCCTGTGGTCGTTCCCCTAAAAAATAAATATACAGCTTTGGAAACTGTTGGGGGGGACAGCGTTGCAGGTGTAAGCTGCAGTGAAGGGGTCTGTGGCACTGAGACTCAGAAGGGAAAGGGGGAGAGGAGGAGACCGCTAGTTATAGGCGACTCTCTAGTTAGACGGTCGGACAGGCGATTCTGTGGGCATGGGCGAGACTCTCGGATGGTTTGTTGCCTCCAAGGTGCCAGGGTCCGAGACGTCTCGGACCGTGTCTTCAGAATCCTTAAGGGGGAGGGTGTGCAGCCAGAAGTCATGGTGCACATTGGCACCAAC
>NC_057726.1:64571486-64579489 GCF_004010195.1 Chiloscyllium plagiosum | reverse complement strand
GGGGAGATGTCAGGGGTGGGTTCTTTACCCAGAGAGTGGTGGGGGCATGGAATGCGCTGCCTGTGGGAGTGGTAGAGTCAGAATCTTTGGTGACCTTTAAGCGGCAATTGGATAGGTACATGGTTGGGTGCTTAAGCTAGGACAAATGTTCGGCACAACATCGTGGGCCGAAGGGCCTGTTCTGTGCTGTATTGTTCTATGTTCTATGTTCTATTAATCTTTGCATTGCTGTTGCTGGTTGAATTAGCATCTTATTGATTCCACCTTTTGGTTTACCATGACTTATTTTGCTGTAATCTGCCACTCAAACAAGACTTCCATTTATATTGCACACTTTTAATACCACTAGATGTCACAAAGTGATTTGCTGTCAATGAAATATTTTTGATACGTCCTAATAGAGGAATTATGGCAGCCAATTTCTGTATACTGCAAGCTCCCATGAACAGCAATGCGGTCATAATTTTGTGACTGTGATTGATGGATGAATATTGACCAGGAAACTGGCAATACTTCCTCTCTTTTCATTTCGAAGCACTGACAGTGAATCTCTGACAACCGACCACGTAGGGCGATGAAACGTTGGTTCACTGTCTGATTTGGAAGGCGACACTTCTGACAGTGTAGCACTCCTTTAATACTGAGGCATGTCAGTCTTGATTGTTTATGCTTGGAGTGGGACTTGAATCCTCAACAAGAAAAGAAAAGTGAGGTACACTCGTTCAATAGTGGTTACTGGCATGGAGAGAGATGGCTTTACCACTCAGAGGTCTGATCAGTAACTCTTGCGTACTTTTGTTTTGAACTTGGCCATGGGATGGGATACAGTGGCTCAGTGATTAGAGCTGCCGCCTCACAGCACTGGGGAAACGGGTTCGATTCCAGCCTCAGTCAACTGTCTGTGCAGAGTTTGCACCTTCTCCCTCTGTCTGCATGGGTTTGCTTCGGGTGCTCCCACAGTCCAAAGATGTGCAGGTTAGGGGGATTGGCCGTGGGTAATGCAGGGTTACAGGGTTTGGGGAGGGGGGGGTGGAATCTGGATGGGGTGCTTTTCGGAGGGTCCTGAGGGGCCAAATGCCCTGCTTCCACACTGTAGGAATTCTATGTGGGTGTCACTAGCTATGCCAGGAATTATTGTTCATCCCTGATTGCCCGAGGGTAGTTCGGAGTCACATGTAGGCCAGACTTCCTTCACTTCAGATTCAGATCTTGCTTAGAGTGCAATGGTTTGGCTGCAGCTAAAGGATGGTTTATTGTTGTTTTGAACAGAGGTCGTGAGCACCAGACAGTCCCCCTTTCTCCTCTTGCTTACCAGCAGTCACATGTCATGCCTCTGTAAACCTCACCCCCCGCCTGGTGTTGGCACAGGACACCCCAGCCCTTTAATGTAGCGGAAAGAATGAGGCATACTTATCCCAGTGTCAGTCCTTCAGTGGAAAGCTAAGTACAAAGCCCAATCAACACAAAAACATCCTTCGCCAAATAGAATTTCCACATAGCGTGCTTACAATTACACAGGTAGTTCAATATTATCAATTTTCGACTGAATGTAATTAAAGTAAGTATTCCGATTTTCTTGTTAGTTTCAATACATCTCCTGTTTCCTGACATCAACACATTACAATATAAACAGGAGCAATTCAGTAGCACGCGAACAAGAGATCAATAGTGGATTGTTAAATATCACTCGAATAGAATCGCTAAAATGAACTGGACGATTCCACTTCTCTGCCTGTCTTGCATTCAAAATAAAACCCTCACCAACACAGGACTGGAGTGTTTTCATCTGACATATACACCTCACATCCTCTGCAAATGTCTCTCTCTCCCTCTCTCTGTCTTGTAGCATTCCTTCACTCTCTCTTTCCCTCTCTGTAGGCACTGACAGACTCTCATTCTTTCACCATCAGCAGATGTTTCTTCATTCGTTGCCAACCCCCTTTCTCTTTAAAGAACAACATTCACTCTAATGGTTTCAGTTTTCACTCTTGTCTGCATCACAGACAAACATCTGTACTCTGTTTCCACTTTATTTTATGATATAGATGTGGCTATCAATACAAGAACAATCTTTCTATTTAATCATATGATTGAGGGATAAATATTGGCCAGGACGCAGGGGATAATGTTCCTGAATATATTCAACAAAGTCTACAAGGTGATTAAAACAGTTCTTTATTTCTGGATAACAATGTACCCATTACCAGAGAAAAGAAATTACAAATATATCATTTCACAGTATTCATAAGAGCGACCACTGCACAGCCCTTACAGAGACCAAGTCCCACCTCTACATTCAGGATAATGTCTATCATGTTGTGTGGCGCTATCACCGTGCTAAATGGGACAGACTCCAAACAGATCTAGCAACACAAGCCTGGGCACCCATGAGGCTCTGGGCCACCAACAGCAGCAGAGTTGTATTCCAGCACAATCTGTAACCTCACGGCCCAGTGTGTCCCTGACTCAACCATTAGCATCCAGCCAGGGGAATCAACCCTGGTTCAATGGAGAGTGCAAGGGGGGCATGCCAGGAGCAGCACCAGGTATACCTGAAGATGAGGGGTCAACCTGGTGAAGCTACCAAACAGGACCACCTGTATCCCAAACAGTATAAGCAACAAGTCACAGACAGAGCTAAGGGATCCTTCAACCAATGGATCAGACCTAAGCTGTGCCACATCCAACCGTGAATGATGGTGGACAATTAAACAACTCACTGGAGGAGGAGGGTCCACCATATCCCTATCCTCATGATGGAAGAGCCCAGCATATCAGTGCAAAAGGCAAGGCTGAAGCATTTGCAGCAATCTTCAGCCTGACATGCAAACAGGATAATCCATCTCGATCTCCTCTAGTGGTCACCAGCATCACTAGTCTTCAGCCAAATCAATTCACTCCACGTGTTATCAAGAAATGGTTAGAGAGACTGGATACTGCAAAGGCTACTGGCCCTGACAACATCCCGGCAACAGCGCTGAAGACTTGTGCTCCAGCACTTGCCGCTCCCCTAACCAAGCTGTTCCAGTACAGTTAGAACACTGGCATCTGCCCAACAACGTGGGAAATTGCCCAGGTATGTCTTGTACACAAAAAGCAGGAGAAATCCAACCCAAGCAATTCCTGCCCTATCAGTCTACTCTCGATCATCAGTAAAGTGATGGAAGGTGTCAGCACCCGCTCAGCATTAACCTGCTCAGTGATGCCCAGTTTCGGTTCCCCCAGGGCCACTCAGCTCCTGACCTCATTACAGCCTTGGTTATAACATGATTCCAGTGGTGCTGGAAAAGCACAGCAGGTCGGGCAGCATCCAAAAAGCAGGAAAATCAATGTTTCGGGCGAAAGCCCTTTACCTTGGTTCTAACATGGGCAAAGGAGCTGAATTCCAGAGGGGAGGGGAGAGTCACATTTAAACCGTATTTGACCGATTGTGGCATGAAGGAAACCTAACAAAACTGGAATCAATGGGTATCAGGGCTAACTTTCTGGTGGCTGGAGTCATAGCTGATTGGTCATTGTTGTTGGAAGTCAGTCATCTCAGCGCCAGGACATCTCCACAGGAGTTCCCCAGGGTAGTGTCCCAAACCCAACCATCTTCAGCTGCTTCACCATTGACCTTCCCTCCATCAGGAGGTCAGAATTGGGGATGTTTGCTGATGACTGCACAATGTTCAGCATCATTCGTGACTCCTCAGATACTGAAGCAATCCATTTTGAAATGCAACGAGATCTGGACAATATCCGGGCTTGGGTTGACAAGGGGCAAGTAACATTTGTGCTATACAAATACCAGGTAATGGCCACCTCCAACAAGAAAGAATCTCACCATCACCTCTTTCCATTCAATTCCACTACCATCACCGAATTCCCCACTATCAACACCCTGGGGGCTACCATTGACCAGAAACTGAACTGAATTAACATAGTAACACAGTAGCTACAAGAGCAGGTCAGAGGCTAGGAATCCTGCAGCAAGTAATCACCTCTCAACTCCAAAGCCTGTCCATCATCTATAAAACACAGTCAGGAGTGGGATGGAATACTCCCCACTTGCCTGGATGGGTGCAGCTCCAACAACACTCACGAAGCTTGACACTATCCAGGACAAAGCAGCCCAATTGACTGGCATCACATTCACATGCATCCACTCCCTCCACCACTTACACTTAGCACCAGTACCTGCCAAACATACAACCATCTTGAAGGACAAGGCTAGCAGATACATGGGAACACCAACACTTGCAGGTTCCTCTCCAAGCCACTCACCATCCTGACTTGGAAACGGATCATGGTTCCTTTAGTGTCGCTGGGTCAAAATCCTGGAATTTCCCCCCCCCCACAAAGTGCATTATGGGTCTACCCACAGCTACATGGACTGCAGCGGTTCAATAAGGCAGCTCACTATCACCTTCTCAGGGGCAACCAGGGATGGGCAATAAATGCTGGGCCAGCCAGTGATGTCCACATCCCATGAGCGAATGAAAAAAAACAATTGAAATTTCAAAACTATTGTGTGCAGGATGGAGAATAGCCACATTTCTGGTCTGACTACAAGAGGACTGTCGAGTCATGAACAATATGAACTTCCCTGCATTGCTACAACAGATGATTGTGATCGGCATTACGTTGAGGAAGCCTTGGTGAGTTGCTGCATGCTATCTTGCAGAAGGTACACACTGTGCACTGGTGAATAAGTTGCTAATCAAGTCGATTGCTTTGTCCTGAATGGTGCTGATCTCACTGAGTGTTGTTGGAGACTCACCAATTCAGGCAAGTGGGGAGTATTCCATCACGGACCTGACCAACCCCTTGTAGATGGTGGTGAAGCTGAAACGAACAGTGTCACTCTCCTGACTGCAGCCGTCACAGCTACTGACTTCCTCTTGTCGTCATAGTATTTAAATGTTTCGTCCAGTTCAGTTTCTGGTCAATGCTAACCCCCAGGACATTTTCCTCCATGGAATCAAAACCTATCAATTTACCATAGACCTTTGTATTATTTATCATGACTGCATTCCTCTGCATTTGACTGTATAGTTGAAAAGCTATTGAACAAAATTCAAATATTCACTACAGCCAACATGAAGTTCTGGAGATTTAATGCAAATGTAGCAAATGCCTCAAAACCAGGGTTGCCAAAACGTCGAGCAAGCAATAGAGAACAATTATGAGATTGTGTCTCGGTTCATTAAGCAACCAAACAATGTTAGAACTCTTACACTAATTACTAATACGTGCAGAGAGGCACAGAAAACCTTCAGTTTAAGACAAATGAATACAGAACGGATTTATTACCCTTTTTTTTTAACCAAGTGGGAGCAATTCACTTGTGAGAATAAGAAATGAAACCGATAAGATTCCCACGTCTTCAAAAGTTGGGATAAGATCTTAGATTAGATTCGCTACAGTGTGGAAACAGGTCCCTTCAGCCCGACCCTCCGAACAGCAACCCGCTCAGTACCCATTTCCCTCTGACTAATGCACCTAACACAATGGGCAATTTAGCATGGCCAATTCACCAGACCTGCACATCTTTGGATTGTGGGAGTAAACCGGAGCAAACCCACCGCAGACACGGGGAGAATGTGCAAACTCCACACGGACAGTCGCCCGAGGCTGGAATCGAACCCGGGTCCCTGGTGCTGTGAGGTAGGAGTGCTAGCCACTGAGCCATCGTGCCACCCTCTTGATGCGACAATGATCACAGTTCTGATGAAGAGTCATCCAGATTCAAAATGTTCACTTGCTTTCTCTCCATGGATGCTGCCTGACTCGGTGGGATCGCCAGCATTTTTTTGTTTGCAACAGTCACTGGATCATGCAAACATCGGGGCTTGAGGGAAGTCCAGTCATGGAATAAGGATCCCAGAGAGATCCCTACAATCGCTCCCTGATCTTTACTATACTCATGGAGAGGGACAGGAGCAGACGGTATGGGAAAGCATTTAATTGGGGGAGGGGGAATTCCAATGCTATTAGGCAGGAACTGTGGAGCATAAATTGGGAACAGATATTCTCAGGGAAATGCACAACAGAAGTGTGGAGGTTTTTTAGGGAGCACTTGCTGATAGTGCTGGACAGGTTTGTCCCACTAAGGCAAGAGGGGATGGTAACAACAGATGTGGAACATCTAGTCAAGAGGAAGAAGGAAGCTTACTCAAGATTGAGGAGCAAGGATCAGAAAGGGCTCCAGAGGGTTCCAAGGTAGCCAGGGAGGAACTGAAGAATGGACTTAAGAGAGCTAAAAGGGGTCATGAAAAAGCCTTGGTGGGTTGGATTAAGGAAAACCCCAAGGAGCTCTACACTCATGTGAGGTACGAGAGGATGGCCAGAGTGAGGGTGGGGCCGATTAGGGATAGGGGAGGGAAGTTGCACCTGGAGTTGGTGGAGGGAGGGGAGGTCCTTAATGAATACTTTGCTTCAGTATTCACTAGTGAGAGGAATCTTGTCATTTGTGAGGACAGCTGATATGCTCGAACAGGTTGATGTTAAGAAGGAGGATGTGCTGAAAATTTTGAAATACATGAGGATAGATAAGTCCCCTGGGCCAGACAGGATATATCCAAGGTTAGTATGGGAAGTGAGGGAAGAGATTGCTGCGCCTTTAGTGATAATATTTGCATCCTCACTGTCTACTGCAGTAGTATTAGATGTTTGGAGGGTGGCAAATGTTATTAACTTGCTCAAGAAAGGGAGTAGGGATAATCCTGGGAACTATAGACCAGTCAGTCTTATGTCAATGGTAGGCAAATTATTGGAGAAGATTCTGAGAGACAGGATTTATTATTATTTGGAAAAGCAGAGATAGTCAGCATGACTCTGTGAGGGGCAGATCATGCTTCACAAACCTGATTGAATTCTTTGAGGATGTGACAAAACACATTGATGAAGGTATAGCAATGGATGTGGTGTATATGGATTTTAGCAAAGCATTTGCTAAGGTTCCCATAGTAGGCTCATTCAGAAAGTAAGGAGGTATGGGATACAGGGAAATCTAGCTGTCTGGATACAGACTTGGCTGGCCCATAGAAGACAGAGGGTGATTGTTATTGGAAAGTATTCAGCCTGGAGCTCGATGACAAGTGGTATTGAATCAATAGAATCCCTACAGTGTGGAAATAGGCCATTTGGCCCATCAAGCCCACACCGACCTTCCGAAGAGAAACCCACCCAGCCCCATTCCCCCTCCCCTATTACTCTACATTTAACTCTGACTAATGCACCTAGCTTACACATCCCTGAACACTAGAGGCAATTTAGCACAGCCAATTCACCTAACCTGTACATCTTCGGATTGTCATGTTGTGGAGGAGTCAATATTGGACTGGGGTGAACAAAGTTAAAAATCACACAACACCAGATTATAGTCCAACAGGTTTAATTAGAAGCACCAGACTTCAGGGCAACATCGAGCACAACACTGTACAATCCTGTCATGGCAACCACTGCAAGACGTGTCAGAGTGTCAACACTGATACCACCATCACACATGGGGACATCACTCACTATGTACGTGGCAGGTACTCATGTGACTTGGCCAACATTGTCTATCTCATACACTGCGGGCAAGGATGCCCCGAGGTACATTGGCGAGAAAAAGACGCTATGACAATGGATGAATGGACACCACACATCAACCGCCAGACAGAAGTGTTCTTTCCCAGTTGGAGAAAATTTCAGCGGTGCGGGACATTCCTCCTTGGACTTTCAGGTGACAGTCCTCCAAGGCGGAAGAAAAAGACGCTATGACAATGGATGAATGGACACCACACATCAACCGCCAGACAGAAGTGTTCTTTCCCAGTTGGAGAAAATTTCAGCGGTGCGGGACATTCCTCCTTGGACTTTCAGGTGACAGTCCTCCAAGGCGGACTTCAGGACAGTCAACAACACAAAATAGCCGAGCAGAGGCTGATAGCAAAGTTTGGTACCCATGGGGATGGCTTCAACAGGGACCTTAGGTTCATGTCACTCTACAGGTGACCCCACTGCACTATACACAC
>NC_057726.1:64558273-64565710 GCF_004010195.1 Chiloscyllium plagiosum | reverse complement strand
TTTACCGTGTCCATCAGGGCTCTGGACGTGGCGTCCAGTTTACTGTTCCCCCCCGCCGGATCGTCCATCTGCATCGATGATACAGTTGAAGTCTCCAGCCAGAATGACCGGCCTGGACGTAGCCAGCAACAGTGGAAGCTGCTGCAGGACGGCCAACCGTTCCCTCTTACCCACTGGGGCGTGCACATTAATCAGTTTCAGGGGAGCATTCCTGTACATGACGTCGGCAACGAGGAGGCGCCCGCCCACCACCTCCTTAACCTCGGAGATGGTGAAGTTGCCTCCTCATTGCCCCCGACCAAACTGACGGCCCATGGGCCCACAAGCTCGACCATCTCCTGTCGCTGCTGAGGTGCGGTATCCCACACTCCTGCAGAAACAGGACATCGGCTTTAACGTTGGCCAGGAAGGCCATCATAAAAACACATTGCGTAGCCGATTTGATGCTACGGACATTGATGCTGGCAATTCTTATCCTCATTTTAACAGTTTACGAGGTTACCAGTGTCCATTTGCTGCTGGTCTTGCCTCTCTGGGGTAGCTGTGTGCATCCCCGTGGTGACGGCAAACTGCTGGACCCTCCCAGGGCTGAGGTAGCTATCCGGCTCCACGCTGGAACCCTTCCTATTCATATCCCCATCCAGATGCCTTTTAAATGCTGTAATTGTACCAGCCTCCACCATTTCCTCTGGCAGGTCATTTGCCACCATTTCACAGTGATCTGTTCTGGGATCTCTGCTCTTTGTGATTTTTATAAATGACTTGGATGAAGAAGTGGAAGGGTGAGTTCATAAGTTTGCTGATGACATGAAGGTTGGTGAAGTTGTGGATAGTGTGGAGGGTTGGTATAGGTTGCAACTGGACATTGACAGGATGCAGAACAGGGGTAAGAAGTGGCAAATGGAGTTCCAACCTGGAAAAGCGTGAAGTGATTCACTTTGGAATGTTGAATTAAATGCAGATTACAGGGTTAAAGGCAGGATTGTACCAGCCTCCACCACTTCCTCTGGCAGCTCATTCCATACACGCACCACCCTCTGCGTGAAAAATTGCCCCTTAGGTCCCTTCTAAATCAGTCCCCTCTAACCCATTCAAAACTAGAAGGCATAATTTTAAGGTGTGAGGAGAAAGATTTAAAAGGGACCTGAGGGGCAACTTCCTCACACAAAAGGTGGTGTGTGTATGGAATGGGTGCAACAGGAAGTGATAGATGTAGTTACAGTTCCAACATTTAAAAGACATTTGGACAGGTACATGGATGTTGTGAAACTTGAAAGGGTTCAGAAAAGATTTAGAAGGGCATTACCAGGTTTGGAGGGTTTGAGCTATAGGGAGAAGCTGAACAGGCTTCCCTACAGCGACGGAGGCTGAGAGCTGAGGGATATGGCCCATATGTAGGCAAGTGGGACTAGTTTAATTTGGGGGAGATTTGGTCGGCATGGATGAGTTGGACTGAAGGCTGTATGACTCTGAATAGTTTGAAAGGCAAATGGTTCATGGGTATTCAGTACATGTAGAGGAGTGAGAAAGTCTTACTGAAGTCTTACTGTAGTTGTGCAGGGCCTTGGTGAGACCACACCTGGAGTATTGCTTGCAGTTTTGGTCTCCTTATGAAGAAAACGATATACTTACCAATAAAGGGAATGCAGTGGATATTCTCCAGATTGATTCCTGGGACGGCAAGTGTGTTTCCTGAGGAGAGATTGAATCAGACCAGGTCTGTATCCTTTGCAGTTTAAAAGAATGAGAGGAGATGGTGTATAAAACCCTGAAAGGGTTGGACAGACAGGATGCTGAGCTGAGATTCCGCCCAAATGGGAGGTCCAGGACAAAGGTCCAGATACAGGAGGGACCATTTCAGACTGATTATGAGAAGGAATTCAGAAAGGGCTCAGAAAAGATTTACAAGGATGTTGCCAGGGATGGAGGGTTTGAGCTACAGGGAGAGGCTGAACAGGCTGGGGCCATTTTCCCTGGAGCATTGAAGGCTGAGGGGTGACCTTATAGAGGTTTACAAAATCATGAGGAGCATGGATAGGATAAATAGACAAAATCTCTTCCCCAGGGTGGCACAGTTCAGAACTAGAGGGCATAGGTTTAGGGTGAGAGGGGAAAGATATAAAAGGGACCTAAGGGGAAACATTTTCACACAGAGGGTGGTACGTGTATGGAATGAATTGCCAGAGGAAGTGGTGGGGGCTGGTACAATTACAACATTTAAAAGGCATTTGGATGGGTATATGAATAGGAAGGGTTTGGAGGGATATGGACCAAATACTGGCAAATGGGACGAGATTAGGTTAGGATACCTGGTTGGCATGGACAAGTCGGATAGAAGGGTCGGTTTCCATGCTGTACTTCTCTATGACTTTATGAATTTCTTCAGTCAGAGGGTGGCGACCCTGTGGAATTCTCTTGCCCTTAAGGTGGTGGAGGGTGAGTCACTGAATATGTTAATGAAAGAAACTGATAGATTTCCAAACAGTTAGGGGTCAGGGGCTATGTAGAGACAATGGAAATATAACATTGAAATAGGGAATCAGCCATAATCATGTTAAAAGTCAGAACGGGCTTGATGGGCCAACTGGCCTCCTGTTGTTCCTATTTTCAGTGCCTCTCTGATGAAGAGCTTGGGTTGTACTGAGTACCTTTTCTCAGCTCCTTTTCACTATGCAGTTTGCAGTTGATTTTTGGAATCTATCCTGTTCCACAGCAATCGCAGAGAAAATGTCACAAGGCACTCGCTAATCTAGCAGGAATCATTATCTGGTGTGCAAGACACTTTGACAGGATCATGGTCAGAACCTGATGAAGCAATGCCAATGAAACTGAAAGGTATCAGACTGAAGCAGAAAATTAAATTCAGGGTCTGCAGAGTGAAATATCTGGGCTGGTGACACTTTGACAATGAACTACAACCAGATTGTGGCAAAATATGAAGCCGTACTTAAAAACACTTTCAACTGCCACAGTCAAGGTGTCCAAAGAGTTTCTGGAATGACTAGGTTTCCCTAAGAGTCAGAGAATTCACCACCCCAGCTCTCGAATCATTTAGCTCATGCAGGGACCTCGCAATGACAAGCGTGTCAAATGTCAAGCCAATTATCAGCAGTCAGCCTTGGCTCAGCAGTTGCACTCTCGCCTCTGGGGTCAGCAGGTCAGAGGGTCAAGTGACACTCTTGAAACTTGGTCACATGGTCGAAGCTGACATGTGCTTCCATGCCGGTGGAAATACTGGAACTTCTCAAAACGTTGAGGTCTCACGTCATTGTGAGCTACTGCCCAATGATTAGAGCAGTGAAACAGGTTCCTCGCTTATTCCGCTCCTTGTGGGATCTTGCTGTGCACACACCAATTTTCCTACGATGGAGGTTGGTCTTAAATAGTGCCTGATGACGTCATGAGAAGTTACATGCAACTGAAGAGCCATCTCTCTCTCTCTCTCTCTCTGTCGGTATTGAAACAGTTCAGCATCATTGAGAAAGAATTTCCACAGGCTGACCCTTCTGAAAGAGGGTCAATTGTCAAGTGATGACAAAAAGTCTCCAATTTACACAGAGGTAAAAACACAAGATCAACAAAGGAACACCAACCCACTGCCTTTTGGGGTCAAACCTTAGGAAAACATGTTTCTTAATGCCCTGCTAAGCTGAACATAGATATCCCATATATAGATAAAAAAAATGAATGGCATGTCCATTACAGAAATAGGCTATTTGGCTCAACCAATCTGTGTTAGCATTTAGTCTCCAAGCAGAGAGATAACGCTAATTTATGTACTCTCTCTGTACCTATTTCCCTTCCCACTCCTGTCCAATTCAATTCTGAAAATTCACCTTTTCTGCAACCCAGGTATTAAACTCCCCAGTCTCACATCGCTGTGTGAAAAAGGGTTTCACGTATCCTCTGTTTAATGCCTATTATGCTTAATCTTCCGCCTGGAATTCCTGATTCACCAACTACTGGAGTCAGTATGCTCCTATTTGTGCTGGTTCATTCCATCCAGAATATTAAAACTCTTCTTGCAAATTACCTGCACTGCTCTCACCCCCAAATACCCGTTCCGAGAGCTCATTCTTTGCATTTGCCAAACCTCATATCCAACAGCGTCCGAGTGTGTGGGTGCACTTTCCAACAGCGTCCGAGTGTGTGGGTGCACTTTCCTGGGTGCACTTTCCAACAGCGTCCGAGTGTGTGGGTGCACTTTCCAACAGTGTCTGTGTGTAGCCCAATTCTGCCCACAGCGCTCTGACTTCTTTTGAAATGTGTTTTCTCTTTATAGCCAGAATTGCTATCACACACAACTTTCCCATCACCAAGTCACCATGACTTTTTCTTTCGTTTTCTTGTTTTTTAAAAAAAAAAATTACTAACCACCACCAGGAGTTACCCATGTAGCCAATTAGGCATTTATAAGCAAAGCCCGTTTAGGATATTGTGAACAATTAAAAGTAAAGGAGAGTGGTAGGGAGAGCGGGAAAGAGCTAAAAAAAAACTGGAGTTAGAACAAAGTGCTATATCCTCCACAGTGCCCAACCGAAGTCTTTTTTTACTAATTTATTTTTCCAAGCAACCCTGTTCAGAGATGTTATTACACACCTTCGGAACAGGTGGGACTTGAACCTACATCTCTTGGTCCAGGGTAGGAACATTAACACTGTACCACAAGAGGGCCCCAACTGAAGTCTTTTTTTATTTAACCTATTTTTCCAACCAACATTGTTACACATCTATAGAGCAGGTGGGACTTGAACCCGGCTCTCTCAGTTCAGAGGCAGGGACATTACCAATGCACCACAAGAAGGTCCCAATTGAAATCCTGTTAAAGTGCGACATAATTTGATGCTTATGGCTTGGCTTTTATGTAATTCATTCCAGCTGATGGGCGCTCAGAAACAGAGAAAGGGCTCTGAGCGATCAATTGTGATGGACAAGACTCCCCCACTGAGAGTTTTAACAGGCCTTTGAAATGGATGAGGATCCTTAATTATCGCAGTCTGCAATGAGCAAATGGTAGCTTGAGTTTAATGAAGAACGAGCTGAGATGGTTGAGCTGTGCAAATCTGGAGCTGGTTTGCAGAAACAGGATGGGCTGGAGGTAAAGGAGATGGAGCAGTTAGGTCACTCAGTGTGACAGAAGAGATGAAATGCAACTTTCATGGATGCCACACCAGTATTTAAGCTTGCCACGGGAGAGCTAACAAAATAATTTATCGGCTTCTGGCAAAAAAGTGACATGAGGCATTATGGATGAAATAATGTTTCATAACAACCAAAGAACAAAAAGGAATCATTTAAACCGACTGAATACATGGCAAACCCTGGATCACCAAAGGGTGGGAGCAGTTTAAAATCCAGGGAAGAAACTCTCTTCTGTATTCTGAGTACGAAACCGATTCTTGTGACACGTAAAAGGGTAATGGAAAAAACGAGGCAAATTTACAGCAAGGCTGAAAGTAGTTTTCAAGGTAATGCAATTAGAAATTGGGGGCAAACTTAATGGAAGGGAGCTCAACCAGTTTGAACAGTTAGAAATAAATCAGTTCTCAGCTCAGCTCACAGCATGGGCAAGGCAGTGAGTGATGTTAAACTGCGAAAGGCAGTTCCAGAGAATGCACTGTCCCTCACTCACTGTCACTGACCCTCACTCACTGTCACTGACCCTCACTCACTGTCACTGACCCTCACTCACTCTCACTGACCCTCACTCACTATCACTGTCCCTCACTCACTCTCACTGACCCTCACTCACTCTCACTGTCCCTCACTCACTATCACTGACCCTCGCTCACTCTCACTGACCCTCACTCACTGTCACTGACCCTCACTCACTCTCACTGTCCCTCACTCACTATCACTGACCCTCACTCACTCTCACTGACCCTCACTCACTGTCACTGACCCTCACTCACTCTCACTGACCCTCACACACTATCACTGTCCCTCACTCGCTCTCACTGACCCTCACTCACTCTCACTGACCCTCACTCACTGTCACTGACCCTCACTCACTCTCACTGTCCCTCACTCACTATCACTGACCCTCACTCACTCTCACTGACCCTCACTCACTGTCACTGACCCTCACTCACTCTCACTGTCCCTCACTCACCATCACTGACCCTCACTCACTCTCACTGACCCTCATTCACTGTCACTGACCCTCACTTACTCTCACTGACCCTCACTCACTGTCACTGACCCTCACTCACTCTCACTGTCCTTCACTCACTGTCACTGTCCCTCACTCACTCTCACTGACCCTCACTCACTATCACTGACCCTCACTCACTATCACTGACTCTCACTGTCACTGACCCTCACTCACTCTCACTGACCCTCACTCACTATCACTGACCCTCACTCACTNNACTCACTATCACTGACCCTCACTCACTGTCACTGACCCTCACTCACTATCACTGTCCCTCACTCACTCGCACTGACTCTCACTCACTGTCACTGTCCCTCACTCACTCTCACTGACCGTCACTCACTCTCACTGACCCTCACTCACTGTAACTGACCCTCACTCACTATCACTGTCCCTCACTCACTCTCACTGACCCTCACTCACTGTCACTGACCCTGACTCACTCTCACTGACCCTCACTCACTATCACTGTCCCTCACTCACTCTCACTGACCCTCACTCACTCTCACTGTCCCTCACTCACTATCACTGACCCTTGCTCACTCTCACTGACCCTCACTCACTGTCACTGACCCTCACTCACTCTCACTGTCCCTCACTCACTATCACTGACCCTCACTCACTGTCACTGACCCTCACTCACTCTCACTGTCCCTCACTCACCATCACTGACCCTCACTCACTCTTACTGACCCTCACTCACTGTCACTGACCCTCACTCACTGTCACTGACCCTCACTCACTGTCACTGACCCTCACTCACTGTCACTGACCCTCACTCACTGTCACTGACCCTCACTCACTGTCACTGACCCTCACTCACTGTCACTGACCCTCACTCACTGTCACTGACCCTCACTCACTGTCACTGACCCTCACTCACTGTCACTGACCCTCACTCACTGTCACTGACCCTCACTCACTGTCACTGACCCTCACTCACTGTCACTGACCCTCACTCACTGTCACTGACCCTCACTCACTGTCACTGACCCTCACTCACTGTCACTGACCCTCACTCACTGTCACTGACCCTCACTCACTCTCACTGACCCTCACTCACTATCACTGTCCCTCACTCACTCTCACTGACCCTCACTCACTATCACTGTCCCTCACTCACTCTCACTGACCCTCACTCACTATCACTGTCCCTCACTCACTCTCACTGACCCTCACTCACTATCACTGTCCCTCACTCACTCTCACTGACCCTCACTCACTATCACTGTCCCTCACTCACTCTCACTGACCCTCACTCACTCTCACTGTCCCTCACTCAC
>NC_057726.1:64547429-64556534 GCF_004010195.1 Chiloscyllium plagiosum | reverse complement strand
TCACTGACCCTCACTCACTCTCACTGTCCCTCACTCATTCTCACTGTCCCTCACTCACTATCACTCACCCTCACTCACTCTCACTGTCCCTCACTCACTGCTACTGAAACTCACTCTCTGTCACTGACTCTCACTGTCACTGACCCTCACTCACTGTCACTGACCCTCACTCACTGTTACTCTCACTGTCACTGACCCTCACTCACTGTCACTGAACCTCACTCACTGTTACTGACCCGCACTCACTGTTACTGACCCTCACTCACTGTCACTGAACCTCACTCACTGTTACTCTTACTGTCACTGACCCTCACTCACTGTTACTGCCCCTCACTCACTGTTACTCTGTCACGGACACTCACTCACTGTTACTGACCCTCACTGTCACTGACCCTCACTGTCACTGACACTCACTCACTGTCACTGACCCTCACTCACTGTTACTGACCCGCAATCACTGTTACTAACACTCACTCACTGTCACTGATCCTCACTCACTATTACTCTCACTATTACTGACTCTCACTCACTGTTACTGACCCTCACTCACTGTTACTCTCACTGTCACTGACACTCACACTGTTACTGACCGTCACTCACTGTTACACTAACTGTCACTGACACTCACTCACTCTCACTGACCCTCACTCACTGTCACTGACCTTCACTCACCGTTACTGACCCTCACTCACTGTTACTCTCACTGTCACTGACACTCACTCACTCTCACTGACCCTCACTCACTGACTGTTACTGACCCTTACTCACTGTTACTCTCACTGTCACTGACACTCACTCACTGTTACTGACCCTCACTCACTGTTACTCTCACTATCACTGACACTCACTCACTCTCACTGACCCTCACTCACTGACTGTTACTGACCCTTACTCACTGTTACTCTCATTGTCACTGACACTCACTCACTGTTACCTACCCTCACTCTCTGTTACTGACCCTCACTCACTGTCACTGACCCTCACTCACTGTTACTGACCCTCACTCAGTTACTCTCATTCACTGACATCACCCTCACTCACTGTCACTGACCCTCATTCACTGTTACTTACCCTCACTCACTGTTACTGACCCTCACTCTGTTACTGACCCTCACTCAGTTACTCTCATTCACTGACATCACCCTCACTCACTGTCACTGACCCTCACTCACTGTTACTGTCACTCACTCACTGTCACTGACCCTCACTCACTGTCACTGACCCTCACTCACTGTTACTAACACTCACTGTTATGGACCCTCACTGTTATCGACTTTCACCGTTATTAACCCTCACTTGCCCTGTTACTGACCTTCACTGTTATTCTCACTCACTGTCACTGACACTCACTCACTGTCACTGACCCTCACTGTTACTGACCCTCACTTACTGTTACCTACCCTCACTCACTGTTCCTGACCCTCACTCACTGTTACTCTCACTCACTATTACTCTCACTCACTGTCACTGACCCTCACTCACTGTTACTGACCCTCACTCAGTTACTCTCACTCACTGACATCACCCTCACTCACTGTCACTGAATCTCATTCACTGATACTGACCCCCACTCACTGTCACTGACCCTCACTCACTGTCACTGACCCTTACTGTTATGGACCCTCATTGTTACTGTCTTTCACCATTATTAACCCTCACTTACCCTGTTACTGACCTTCACTGTTACTGACCCTCACTAACTGTTACTGATCCTCCATCACTGTTACTGACCCTCACTGTTACTGACCCTCACTATTACTGATCCTCACTAACTATTACTGACCCTCACTCTGTTGCCGATATTCACTCACAGTTACTGACCTTTACTGTTACTGACCCTCACTCACTGTCACTGACGCTCACTACCTATTACTGATCCTCACTCACTGTTACTGACCCTCATTCACTGTTACTCTCACTGTCACTGACCCTCATTCACTGTTACTGACCCTCATTTACTGTTGCTGACTCTCACTAACTATTACTAACTCTCACTCACTGTCACTGATCTTCACTCACTGTTACTCTCACTCACTGTCACTGACCCTCATTCACTGTTACTGGCCCTCACTCACTGTTCATTGACTCTCACTAACTATTACTAACCCACACTCGCTGTCACTGACCCTCACTCAATGTCACTGACCCTCACTCACTGTTACTTTCACTGTCACTGACCCTCACTCACTGTCACTGACCCGCACTCACTGTCACTGACCCTCACTCACTGTTACTCTCATTGTCACTGACACTCACTCACTGTCACTGACCCTCACTGTTACTAACCCTCACTTTCTGTTACCTACCCTCACTCGCAGTTACTGACCCTTACTCACTGTTACTCTCAGTCACTGTTACTCTCAGTCACTGTTACTGACCCTCACTTACTGTTACTGACCCTCACTCAGTTACTCTCATTCACTGACATTACCCTCACTCACTGTCACTGACCCTCACTCACTGTCATTGACCCTCAGTCATTGTTACTTTTACTCGCTGTCACTGACCCTTCCTCACTGTTACTCTCACTCACTGACCATCACCCTCACTCACTGTCACTGACCCTCATTCACTGTCACTGACCCTCACTCTGTCACTGACCATCACTCACTGTCACTGACCCTTACTGTTATGGACCCTCACTGTTACTGTCTTTCACCGTTATTAACGCTCACTTACCCTGTTACTGACCTTCACTGTTACTGACCGTCACTAACTGTTACTGATCCTCCATCACTGTTACTGACCCTCACTGTTACTGACCCTCACTATTACTGATCCTCACTAACTATTACTGACCCTCACTCAGTGTCACTGACCCTCATTCTGTTTCTGATATTCACTCACAGTTACTGACCTTTACTGTTACTGACCCTCACTCACTGTCACTGACCCTCACTCTGTTTCTGATATTCACTCACAGTTACTGACCTTTACTGTTACTGACCCTCACTCACTGCCATTAACCCTCACTGTTACTGACCTTCACTCACTGTCACTGACCCTCACTCATTGTCACTGACCCTCACTCACTGTTACTGACCCTCACTCTGTTTCTGATATTCACTCACAATTACTTACCTTTACTATTACTGACCTTCACTGTTACTGACCCTCACCCTGTTACTGACCCTTACTCACAGTTACTGACTCTCACTTACTGTGACTGACGCTCACCCTGTTACTGACCCTCACTTACTGTGACTGACGCTCACCCTGTTACTGACCCTTACTCACGGTTACTGACTCTCACTAAATATTACTGATTCTCACTCACTGTTACTGACCCTCACTTTACTGATCCTCACTCATTGTCACTGACCCTCATTATCTATTATTGATCTTCACTCACTGTTACTGACCCTCACTCACTGTCACTGACCCTCACTCACTGTTACTGTACCTCACTCACTGTTACTCTCACTGTCACTAACACTCACTCACTGTCACTGACCCTCACTCACTGTTACTGAACCTCACTCACTGCCACTGACCCTCATTCACTGTTACTGACCCTCACTCACTGTTACTGACTCTCACTAACTATTACTAACTCTCACTCACTGTCACTGACCTTCACTCACTGTTACTCTCACTCACTGTCACTGACCCTCATTCACTGTTACTGACCCTTATTCAATGTCACTGACCCTCACTCACTGTCACTGACCCTCATTCACTGTTACTGACCCTCACTCACTGTCACTGACCTTCACTCACTGTTACTCTCACTGTCACTGTCACTGACCCTCACTCACTGTTACTGAGCCTCACTCACGGTCACTAACTCTCACGACCTATTACTAATCCTCACTCACTGTTACTGACCCTCACTCACTGTTACTCTCACTGTCACTGACACTCACTCACTGTTACTGACCCTCACTCACTGTTACTCTCACTGTCACTGACACTCACTCACTGTCACTGGCCCTCACTCACTGTTACTCTCACTGTCACTTACACTTACTCACTGTTACTGACCCTCATTCACTGTCACTGACTCTCATTCACTGTTACTGACCCTCACTCACTGTTACTCTCACTGTCACTGACCCTCACTCACTGTCACTGTCATTCACTCACTGTCACTGACCCTCACTCACTGTTACTGACCCTCACTCACGGTCACTAACCCTCACTACCTATTACTAATCCTCACTCACTGTTACTGACCCTCACTCACTGTTACTCTCACTGTCACTGACCCTCACTCACTGTTACTGACCCTCACTCACTGTCACTGACACTCACTCACTGTCACTGACCCTCATTCACTGTTACTGACCCTCACTCACTGTCACTGGCCCTCACTCACTGTTACTCACACTGTCACTTACGCTTACTCACTGTTACTGACCCTCATTCACTGTTACTCTCATTGTCACTGACACTCACTCACTGTTACTCACCCTCACTCACTGATACTCTCACTGTCACTGACACTTACTCACTGTTACTGACCCTCACTCACTGTCACTGACACTCACTCACTGTCACTGACCCTCACTCTCTGTTATTGAACCTCACTCGCTGTTACTGACCCTCACTCAGTTACTCTCATTCACTGACATCACCCTCCCTCACTGTCACTGACCTTCACTCACTGTCACTGACCATCACTGTCACTGACCCTCACTCTGTTTCTGATATTCACTCACAATTACTGACCTTTACTGTTACTGACCCCCCACTCACTGTCACTGACCCTCACTCACTGTCACAGACCCTCATTCACTGTTACTGACCCTTACACAATGTCACTGACCCTCACTCACTGTCACTGACCCTCATTCACTGTTACTGACCCTCACTCAATGTCACTGACCCTCACTCACTGTCACTGACCCTCATTCACTGTTACTGACCCTCAATAACTATGACTGACCCTCACTCACTGTTACTGACCCTCACTCACTGTCACTGACCCTCACTCACTGTTACTGACCCTCACTCACTGTCACTGACTCTTACTCACTGTCGCTGACCCTCATTCACTGTTTCTGACCCTCACTGTTACTGACCCTCACTATTATTGATCCTCACTAACTATTACTGACCCTCACTCACTGTCACTGACCCTCACTCACTGTCGCTGACCCTCACTCACTGTTTCTGACCCTCACTGTTACTGACCCTCACTATTATTGATCCTCACTAACTATTACTGACCCTCTCTCACTGTCACTGACCCTCACTCACTGTCACTGACCTTCACACACTGTCACTGACTCTCACTGTTACTGACCCTCTCTCACTGTCACTGACCCACACTCAATGTCACTGACCCTCACTCACTGTCACTGACCCTCACTACCTATTACTGATCTTCACTCACTGTTACTGACCCTCACTCACTGTTACTGACCCTCACTCACTGTTACTGACTCACACTAACTATTACTAACTCTCAATCACTGTCACTGACCCTCACTCACTGTCACTGACCCTCATTCACTGTTACTGACCCTCACGTACTGTTACTGACCCTCACTAACTATGACTGACCCTCACTCACTGTCACTGACCCTCACTCTGTTTCTGATATTCACTCACAATTACTGACCTTTCCTGTTACTGACCCTCACTCACTGTCACGGATCCTCACTGTTACTGACCCCCCACTCACTGTCACTGACCCTCACTACCTATTACTGATCCTCACTCACTGTTACTGACCTTCACTCACTGTTATTCTCACTGTCACTGACCCTCACTCACTGTTACTGACCCTCACTCACTGTTACTGTCTCTCACTATTACTAACTCTCACTCACTGACACTGACCGTCACTCACTGTTCCTCTCACTGTCACTGACACTCACTCACTGTCACTGACCCTCACTCACTGTTACTGACCCTCACTCACTGTTACTCTCACTGTCACTGACACTCACTCACAGTCACTGACACTCACTGTCACTGGCCCTCACTCACTGTTACTCTCACTGTCACTGACACTCACTCTCAGTCACTGACACTCACTCACTGTCACTGGCCCTCACTCACTGTTACTGACCCTCACTCACTGTCACTGACACTCACTCACTGTCACTGACCCTCACTGTTACTGACCCTCACTTACTGTTACTGACCCTCACTCAGTTACTCTCATTCACTGACATCACCCTCACTCACTGTCACTGACCCTCACTCACTGTTACTGACCCTCACTCATTGTTACTTTCACTCACTGTTACTGACCCTCACTCACTGTTACTGACCCTCACTCACTGTTACTCTCACTCACTGTCACTGACCCTCACTCACTGTCAATGACCCTTATTGTTATGGGCCCTCACTCTGTCACTGACACTCACTCACTGTTACTGACCCTCACTCCGTCACTGACCCTCACTCACTGTTACTGACCCTCACTCTGTCACTGACCCTCACTAACTGTCACTGACCCTCACTCACTGTTACTGACCCTCACTCACTGTCACTGACCCTCACTCACTGTCACTGACCCTTACTGTTATGGACCCTCACTGTTACTGTCTTTCACCGTTATTAACGCTCTCTTAACCTGTTACTGACCTTCACTGTTACTGACCCTCACTAACTGTTACTGATCCTCCATCACTGTTACTGACCCTCACTGTTACTGACCCTCACTGTTACTGACCCTCACTATTACTGATCCTCACTCACTGTCACTGACCCTCACTCACTGTCACTGACCCTCACTCTGTTTCTGATATTCACTCACAGTTACTGACCTTTACTGTTACTGATCCTCACTCACTGTCCCTGACCCTCACTCACTGTCAATGACCCTCACTGTTACTGACCCTCACTCAGTTACTCTCATTCACTGACATCACCCTCACTCACTGTCACTGACCCTCACTCACTGTCACTGACCCTCACTGTCACTGACCCTCACTCTGTTTCTGATATTCACTCACAATTACTGACCTTTACTTTACTAACCCCCCACTCACTGTCACTGATCCTCACTCACTGTCACTGATCCTCACTCACTGTCCCTGACCCTCACTCACTGTCAATGACCCTCACTGTTACTGACCCCCCACTCACTGTCACTGACCCTCACTCTGTTTCTGATATTCACTCACAGTTACTGACCTTTACTGTTACTGACCCTCACTGTTAGTGACCCTCACGAACTATTACTAATCCTCCATCACTGTTACTGACCCTCACTTACTGTGACTGACCCTCACCCTGTTACTGACCCTTACTCACTGTTACTGATTCTCACTAAATATTACTGATTCTCACTCACTGTTACTGACCCTCACCTTACTGATCCTCACTCATTGTCACTGACCCTCATTATCTATTATTGATCCACACTCACTGTTACTGACCCTCACTCACTGTCACTGACTCTCACTCACTGTTACTGACCCTCACTCACTGTCACTGACCCTCACTATTACTGATCCTCACTCACTGTTACTGACCCTCACTCACTGTTACTCTCACTGTCACTGACTTTCACTCACTGTTACTGACCCTCACTCACTGTCCCTGACCCTCACTCACTGTTACTGACTCTCACTCACTGTTACTCTAACTGTCACTGACTCTCACTCACTGTCACTGACATTCACTCACTGTCACTGACCCTCACTCACTGTTGTTGACCCTCACTATCTATTACTAATCCTCACTCACTGTTACTGACCCTCACTCATTGTTACTCTCACTGTCACTGACCCTCACTCACTGTCGCTGACCCTCACTCACTGTTACTGACCCTCACTAACTATTACTGACCCTCACTGACTGTCACTAATCTTCACTCACTGTCACTGACCCTCACTCACTGTTAATGACCCTCATTCAGGTTGAAGAGCAGAGATGTGGAAAAGTCGAGAAGGTTAGGGAGGGAGTTCCAGAGCCTAGCGCCTGGACAGCTGCAAGGCAGGGTAACTAATGCTCTGTTCAAACTCGACTGGCTCTTTCTTTGCCATCTTATACTCCACAGGATCACCAACACCAAGGTATAAAGCTGCACCTCAGATACCAATCTTCTCCATTTGGACCTTTCCTTCTCAATCTCAAACTCATTTCTAATCAAATTCATCCAGTACGTTGCTAAAACACCTGACTTGGCACTGCATTATTTATTTTGCAGGGTTTATACAGCTACTTTTCTTTTAACCAATTCCTTGTCACTCTGCATAAACTGGCAAAAATTATATACCTCAAATACCGTGTTATTCTGTCCAATTATTATCGTTTTTAATTTATTTACCTCAGTGTAAGTATACTTGCTGTTCAATTGAATGGTCACTCAAAATATCAACCGTTGATTCAGTTTTAATTCAATTTCTCCTCAAATAGCATTGACTTAGGAAAGTGCATGAACAGGAAAGGTTTGGAGGGCTCTGGGCCTCAAACAGGCAGGTGGGAGCCATTTAGTTTGGGATTATGATCGACATGGACTGGTTGGACCTAAAGGTCTGTTTTCATGCTGTATGACTCTGTGACACCATCTCTACCCCCCTCTGCCTGATGAGGGCAGCTAATATCATCAAAGACCCCTCCCACCCCGGTTGCAATCTCTTCCAACCTCCTCTGTCAGGTAAACCTTAAACACACATACCAACAGATTGAAGAGCAGCTTCTTCCCCACTGTTATTAGATTGCTGAATGGACCTCTCAAATTTCAACTTTAATGTTGATCTCACTCTTTGTGCACCTTCTCTGCAAGTGTAACATTGTAGTCCTTGCTCTGTTCTATTACTCTGATGCACTTTGTCTGGTATGATCTGCCTGTACTGTATGCAAAACAAAACTTGTCACTGTACCTAGGTACACATGATGATAATAGAACAAATCAAAAATGTCTCCGCAATATCCAGGGCAGAAGGTCCTCTGCCGGTAAGTTTTATTTAGGGCAAAGTTGCATTATTATTTAGGTGATTGATGCTGTTACTAAAGTATAACAGTGATATGTATACCCCGTACATTATGTTTCTGTTACTTAGTGTGTGTTTTTACGCTGATTGTATGGACCTCTTGATATTCGAAATATTTGATCAATTAGCACAATCCTATAGTTGCCTGATTTATACTGTGTGTGCATGTGTGTATGTGTGTGTATGCGTGTGTATATGTATGTGCATG
>NC_057726.1:64542823-64546921 GCF_004010195.1 Chiloscyllium plagiosum | reverse complement strand
TGTGTGTGTGTGTGTGGGTGTGTGTATGTGTGTGTGTGTGTCTGTGTGTGTGTGTGGGTGTGTGTTCAATGCAACTATTCCCAGAGCATTTCAGACCTGAAATCTATCCCTCGACCATTGCCTTCTGCAAGTCAAGGTAAGTTCCATTCAGTCTATCCCTGAAAGCCCAGGAGTTCCAAAATTGCACATTAAATTATTTATCAACAGGTATAGGCTTCAGATAATGTGACCCCACAGGTCTTATAAAGCAAGGAATGAAATTAGCGCAACTGCAATTGACAGTTTTTTTTATGAGTTCATTAAATTCAGGAAAGATTCCAAGGAACAGGAAAATAGCTCACATAAAGTCATTATTGGATCTGTCAGGGCTGATTCATTTGCAGCAAAATGCATTTATTCCGGTTTAACCTATTTTGCTGTTTCTCACACTTAATACTAATCAGAGCTCCAGCTGTTTAAATAGGCATGTGAACTCGCTCACTCATCCTGATGATAAATTGTATTTCCACAAAGCCGACAGCTGCACATTATTCACGGGTCAAGAGACAAACTTGGAAGTCTAGACTTGTAAATATAAAAACAGTCGTTGGGGGGAATTCACGATGAATTTTGAGAGATTTAATGGGCAGTTGCTTGGAAAAGCAGATTGTGTCAGAATTTGGAAAGGAGATCATTGCTTAACCAACACATATACATATGGTTTTGTTTCAAACACATTGCTAACGTCGGGGTCAGGGAAATGTACCTGATGTGACCCACGTTTTGTCTGGGGACAAGGGTTCCTGTCACACTAGCGACCTTAGATTTAGATTTTATTGTCGAGTATAGGAGTGCAGTGAAAAGTGGACAATGTTACCCCACATGGCACCATCTTAGGTCCAAAAAAAACTCAGATACAAAATCACACAAGAAACAAAGTTTAAAACATTAAGCGTTACTCTGGGATCTACAGCAAGATCATGATGTGGTCTGTCCCTTTAAGACCACAGCTAATATATTTACTGTGATCTAAATTGGACCATCAGTGCTGTTTGAAGGTTCCCCGGATTTTTCAGTTCCTTTTTATGACTAGGTTGCCTGATATTTGGAGAAGGGTAAAAAGTGAGGACTGCAGATGCTGGAGATCAGAGCTGAAAATGTGTTGCTGGAAAAGCGCAGCAGGTCAGGCAGCATCCAGGGAGCAGGAGAATCGACGTTTCGGGCATAAGCCCTTCTTCAGATTCCCTGGATGCTGCCTGATCTGCTGCGCTTTTCCAGCAACACATTTTCAGCTCTGATATTTGGAGAAAACAGTTGCGAAAAACTGGCTTCCATTCACCTTGCAATTTTTATTTGATGAAATGATTAAGATGTTTCTGGGAGGTTAGAGGTGTGAAGTTTGACTAGAAATAGGAGGATGATCCCTGATGAAGGGCTTTTGCCCGAAACGTCGGTTTCCCTGCTCCTCAGATGCTGCCTGACCTGCTGTGCTTTTCCAGCACCACTCTAATGTAGAAATAGGAGGAGGTCATTCAGTTCCTACAGCCTGACCTACCACCCCATTGGATCATGGTTCATTTACCTGCCTTCTCCTCAGATCCCTTGACCCTCTTCCCTGACAAAACAAAATCAATCTCGTTTCGAAATGTTAAGATGTATCTCTAGCTTCTACAGCCTTTTCGGCCAGAGATTTCCACGACCATTTTAGTGAAGAAGTACTTTGTGACATCCTGCCTGTCTCTGATGTTTAGGTTACATTCTCACATTCCTCACCCACCACATTAATCTGAATTCAATGAATAAACCTGGAGTCAAAAGGGATGGCACGGTGGCTCAGTGGTTAGCACTGCTGCCTCACAGCACCAGGGTCCCAGGTTCAATTCCAGCCTCGGGCTGCGTGAAGTTTGCACGTTCTCCCCGTTCCTCCCACAGTCCATAGCTGGATTGGCCATGTTAAGTTGCCCATAGTGTTAGCTGCATTAGTTGGAGGGGGATGGGTTGCTCTTTGGAGGGTCAGTGTGGACCTGTTGGGCCAAAGGGCCTGTTTCCACACTGAAGGGAATCTAATCTATCAATTGTTGTAAAAACCCATCTGGTTCACTAACATTATTTAAGGAAGGAAATCTGCCATCCTGACTCCAGTCTGCTTTATATGTGACTCCAGACCCCCCAGCAATATGGTTGACCCTTAACTACCCTTTGAACTGAAAGACATAAAGTTCAAGGGCAATTAGGGCTGACCCTGCCAGCAATGCCCTGAAAGGATAAAGAAAATGCAATTCTCCACCAGAGGAAATCGTTTCCCTGTATTTCTCTTATCAAAGCCCCTTATTGTTTTAAATATCTCAATCAGATCACCTCTTAGCCATCTAAAATTAAAGCATGTTCTCTCAAGTTTGACAGATGAGATAAAAACATAAGAACCCTTAGATATAAGTACACAGAACCAATGCCTAAAACTAAGGTGAATTTGTGCAACTTAGGTGCTTGGCTTGGTCCACTGTAGTTTGTAATCAGATATGCAATCTATGGGAAACCCAGAACAAAAACAGTTGAGATTGAAGAACAAATTGATCACCATCAGGACTGATACAAGAACACACATTTCGCAGGGAACAACAATTTGGATTGGACATATAAACCTGCACTTTTGATTTGGAGGTGCCAGTGTTGGACTGGGGTATACAAAGTTAAAAATCACACAACTCCAGGTTATTTTGGAAGCACTTCTGTATTAATTGGAAGCACCTCTGTTGAAACTTGGCACTCTTGCGTTTTGTCCTGATGGGTGGATGACACAAATCCTTGACGCAAATAGTCAAGATCACACAAGCAAAAAACTAACTTATGATCAGTTTCTCTGTAGCATGATGCTGCATGGAAAACAGGAGATATCCAAGGAATTCTGATCACCTGCATGTATACTTTGTGCACTTAAACATTAAAAACGGTCCTTCTAAATTCCATCATGTGTGACCTGACACTTATCTGAATCTCTCGTCTCTTTCCTGTTTTGTTCGTGCACCCCCACACCTCGACGCCCATCCAAGTGGAACATCTACCCCATTATGTTTTTTTTAAATTCATTCATGAAATGTGGGCATCTCTGGCTGGGCCCAGCATTTATTGCCTGTCACTAGTTGCCCCTTGAGAAGGTGGTGGTGAGCTGCCTTCTTGTACCACCACAGTCCATGTGCTGTAGGTTGACCCGCAATTCTGTTAGGGAGAGAAATCCAGGATTTTGACCCAGTGACAGTGGAGGAGCCGCGATATATTTCCAAGTCAGGGTGGAGAGTGGCTTGGAGGGGAACATATAGGTGGTGGTGTTCCCATGTACCTGCTGCCCTTGTCCTTCTAGTCGGAAGTAGTCCTGGGTTTGGACAATGCTCTCTCAGGGTCTTTGGTGAATTTCTGCAGTGCATCTTGTAGATTATACACACTACTGCTGCTACTGAGTGCTGGTGGTGGGAGGGAATAGATGCTTCTGGATGTGACATCAATTAAGGGGATTGCTTTGTCTTGGATGGAATCAAGTTTCTTGAGTGGTGATAGAACTGCACTCATTAAGTGGGGAGTATCATGTCACTAAGATTATGATATTTTTGTCATCTTTAAGCTGAGAACTTTTTCACGCAGTGGGTGGTGCATGTATGAAACAACTTAGAGGATGTAATAGAGTCATAGAGAGTCATAGAGGTGTACAGCATGGAAACAGATCATTCTGTCCAACTCGTCCACCAGATATCCCAACCCAATCTAGTCCCAGAGGCCAGCACCTGGCCCACATCCCTCCAAACCCTTCCTATTCCCATACCCATCCAGATGACTTTTAAATGTTGCAATTGTACCAGCCTCCACCACTTCCTCTGGCAGCTCATTCCATACCCGTACCACCCTCTGAGTGAAAACATTGCCCCTTAGGTCTCTTTTATATCTTTCCCCTCTCACCCTAAACTATGCCCTCTAGTTCTGGATTCACAACCCCAGGGAAAAGACTTTGTCTATTTATCCTATCCATGCCCCTCATAATTTTGTAAACCTCTATGAAGGTCACCTCTCAGCCTCCGACACTCCAGGGAAAACAGCTCCAGCCTGTTCAGCCTCTCCCTATAGCTCAAA
>NC_057726.1:64523495-64542807 GCF_004010195.1 Chiloscyllium plagiosum | reverse complement strand
CATTAAGTGTATAAGTCCTGCTAAGATTTGCTTTCCCAAAATGCAGCACCTCACATTTATCTACAGTCATACAGCATGGAAACAGACCCTTTAGTCCAAGTAGTCCATGCTGACCATATTCCCAAACTAAGCTAGTCCCACTTGCCTGTGTTTCACTCATACCCCTCCAAACCTTTCCTATTCATGAATTATCTGGATACTTTTCAAATGTAACTGTACCTACATTCATCACTTCCTCTAACAATTCATTCCACACACAAACCACTCATGTTGGCCCTCATGCCTTTTAAAAACTTTCTCCTCTCACCTTAAAAATATGTGCCCTTGTTTTGACCCTATCACCCTAGTTAAAAAAAAAACACTCTTGGCTATTCACCTTATCTATGTCCTTCATGCTTTTATAAACCTTTATATGGTCACCTCTCAACCTCCTGTACTCTAATGAAAACAGTCTCAGCCTCTCCAACATATTTTTGTAACTCTGAGAATGTGTATAGGGTGTAAGCAAGCAGGGAAAGAGTTAAGTTCTGAGTTTTGTGAAATAAGAGTTGCAGCTGAGCATGACTCAGATCAGATAAGAACTTACAGTTAACAATGGGATGCTGGAGGCAAGGGTAATAGGTTAACAAGGTGGAAAGCAGTCATTATGTAGAGCCATTTAACAATATTGGAAGCATTCAGTATGCAAGGTCAGCTAATAAGGGGAAAAGTATCCATTGTATGAATCCAATTAACAAGGTTAAGAACATTCACCGTGTAACAGTAAAGGGCTTGGTCTCTGCTATTGATACTCGTTGATTGTAACAGTCACTCAATTAATATGTATGTTGCCTTAACTGGATGCTCCTCCCTGTAAAATGACTATATAGTTCACTGAGAAACTGCTATTCCAGTGAAGACAGTGAACTCATGTCCCTGTGCACATGAGCAATTGTTCTCTCTCCCTCCAGGGTCCAGAATAAAGATGAAGGAGGTAAAACGGTACTGTGCATCTGAGTATTTTGCTTCAACTGAGGGGGGTGGGGGATGGGGGGAGGGGGAACAATAACTCAAACCCTCCATTCCTAGCAGCATCTTGATAAATCTCTTCTGAACCCTCTCCAATTTAATATCCTTCCAGTAACAGGGCGATCAGAACTGCACACAGTGCTCCAGGAGAGGCCTCACCAATGTCCTGTGCAGCCTCAATATGACGTCCCAACTCCTATACTCAAACAACTGAGCAATGAAGGCAAGCGTGCTAAACACCGCCTTAACCAGCCTGTCCACTTGTGAGGCAAATTTCAAAGAATTATGAACCCCTAGCTCTCTCTCTCCTCCAACATTACCCAGGTCCTGCCATTAATTGTATAAGTCCGGCCCGTGTTTGCCTTACCAAAATGCAATACCTCACATTTATTTACATTAAATTCGATCTGCCATTCCTCTGTCCAAGAAACCAATTGACCAAGATTTCTTTGTAATCTTAGATAATCTTCTTCACTGTCCACTAACCCACCAATTTTGGTGTTGTCTGCAAACATAATAACCATGCCCTCTATATTCTCATTCAAATTGTTAATACAAATGACAAACAACAGTGGACCTGGTAAGTGGTGGAGGCTGGTACAATTACAACATTTAAAAGGCATTTGGATGGGTACACAAATAGGAAAGGCTTAGAGGGATATGGCAGGTGGGACTAGGTCTGACTGGGATGTCTGGTTGGTTTATGGATGAGTTGGACTGAAGGGTCTGTTCCCATGCTGTATGACTCCGTGACTCTAACAGATGATGCTGCCCTGGGAACAAATATGTAAATGGGAAAGAATTCAAACTTCATATGCATTCAAAAAGTGTGTTAAATGCCATCACAAATGCCAGAAACGCAACTGCTGAATGAAAGTGCACCTTCTTCATTGGCACATTTATCTTAATTGAGAGCCAGGTTGGTCATACAGCAGCATTAGCTATCAGGCTAAATTGCATTGAGTTGTGCTTTAATGGACTGCAAGGGTTATACTAACTCCATGTTAATTCTCCAATGGCGGTCCCTTTAAGAATGGCTTAATCCTGGGAGTGTGGGAGTGCTGCTTTTAATCTGGACCTGTCAACAGGTTGACTTTTCACGTGAATTCCTTGCAAATTGATCTGATTAGCAACTTCAAATATTTGGCTCAAATACTTGTATGATTCACCCTTAAAGAAAACATGGATTAAGTTGTCAATGAGGTAACATGAAGATGAAACCAACTTTGAGATCCTACTGGCTCTAGTAACTGCTGTCAAAACAGTAAGTGCTAGATGAGCTGGGTCTTTCTGTGTGCTTTCTCGCTCAGATATCACAGTTTAATGAACCATTAGCCTCTCCAAATTACAAAAATAGAATAGGTGCTGATTTTCCAAAACCTTTGCACCTTTGTTTGCTCAGCTGCTATTCTCTGTGTCTCTGGGCTCCATCTCCACCTATCGCTCACTCCCACCTTCAATACAAATACCATCCTTTCTCAGCTACTATCAGCTCTGAAATAGGGTCACCGGACCCGAAATATTAATACTGTTTTCTCTCTGAACAGATGCTGCCAGACCTTCCTGAGTTTCTCCAGCACTTTCAGATCCTGTTCAGGACAGCAGTTTCCTTCCCTAATGGACATTAGTGAACCAGACATGGCTTTTTACCTTTCCAACAATCGACAACCATTTCATGGTTAATTCCAGATTTAAAAAAAGTATTGAATTCAAAGTCCACCATCTGTCGTGGCTAGATTCAAATCTAGGTTTCTGAACTATTACCTGGGTCTCTGGATTATGAATCTAGCAATAATGCCACTAGGTCATTACCTTCCCACTCACAATCTAACTACTGTAATTAAAGTTTGGAAGGTATCATTGTAATAGAGTACCATTAGCAAAGTTATCTAAAGATTTACTTCAAAGGTCACACACACGCATTAATTCCGATTCAACATTTTACATCCTTTAACTCAATTTCCTCAAATAGTTTTAACTGGAACATCTATCTTTTGCCAATTATACAGCTCCTGACCCTTTTATATTGATACGTTCCACATTTCAATTTGTATTTCTCTGCTAAAGTGTCTCAGCTACAGAGGTTGATGCTAAACTATAGATTTACAATAAAACCTGTGCAGGTTAGGGTGAGTTGGCCATGCTAAATTGCCCATAGAGTTCAGGGATGTGTAGGTTAGGTGCATTAGTCAGGGGTAAGTATAGGGTACAGGGAATAGGTCTGGATGGGTTACTCTTTGGAGGGTCGGTGTAGACTTGTTGGGCCGAAGGGCCTGTTTCCACACTGCAGGGATTTTAATTCTAAAAAAAAAAATCTGTTGGTCTTTTGCTGCCTAATTCAACATGCAGCAAACTGTCCATCTGTAAAACAGCCCCTTTTTGCACCTAATTCCCACTTCTCTGCACTTTCACTGTAGCCCAAGCGCTTTTCCTGGCCAGAAGCCAATGCTGCTAATGGAGAAGAACCCAGCTCTCTCTCTCGAAAACGCAACACCAAAACGCTATTTAAAACAATTAAACTGCGATGATGAACAAGCATGGGCCATGAGGAGCAGAACAATGGGAAAGAACAAATCAGTGGGGAAACAAGAGAGGGACGATATCGACTTGGAGCTGAAGGGTGAGATAACGCTTTCTCTCTCTCTCTCCCTCTTTCTCGTGGACACCTGAGCACCATGTAGCAGCGGCTGAGAGGCAGGTACTGAGGAACATGGTCCACCCACCACTAAATCACCAGTGTCACTACTTAAGATACCGATTAACAAGCACTACCTACCAGAGGCTGTGCAACAACATCGAAATGGGCGGGGGGGGGGGGTTGTGGAGGAGATTACCTTAAAATGGAGAGTTCACGAGGTAGCTAATGCTACCCTGCCTCGAGATGACTGGTGGACCCTGTGTGACTCCCTTCCCAAAGACACCCAGGCAACAATGTCGACTGGGAGCAATGACCCTCTCCACGGCCCACTTCTTGTTCCTAACAGGGTTATTAAGTCTTCTGATACAACCTGGAGCTGGATATTTCCCCAGGCAGCAATTAGCAGGAACACAGGTTATTTTTTTCTCTTTTATTTTGCTTCTAGGAGATCAATTTCCATCCAAAATTTATATTTTACCTTGCAAGGGGAAATAGAAACTTTACGTTCTAAGCAGAGTTCGCTTAATTACTGCTGGACTCAGTACTGATATAGGAGACATGTATTCTGAAGATACATCATATTTGAACAGACAGGATATGTTCAAAAGGACTTCTCTAATGTCCAAGGCCTTAAACACCCCTTCCAGCTGAAACTCTGATTTATTTGTGTGACTCAGTTTAAGATACAGTACTCGCTACTCACACTAATGGGTGGCATGGTGGCTCAGTGGTTAATACTGCTGCCTCACAGAGCCAGGGACCCAGGTTTGACTCCAGCCTCGGGCGACTGTCTGTGTGGAGTTTGCACATTCTCCCTGTGTCTGCATGGGTTTCCTCCCACAGTCCGCAGGTTAGGTGAATTGGCCATGCTAAATTGCCCCATAGTGTTCAGGGTTGTGTAAACTGGGTGCATTAGGTCTGGGTGGGTTACTCTTCAGTGGGTCAGTGTGGTCTTGTTGGGCCAAATGGCTATAGGGATTCTCATTCCCATTCTCATTCTTGGTCCTATCTCAAGAACCCACCACCACCAAATCACCCACATTTCAAATTAAAAGTACATTTTATAACCGTGGCTCACCAGGAGCGTCCAACATTAACAGCGGTGTGGTAAGAGTAGGAAGATGGGGAGGGATTCTGGATTAGTGGTGCTGGAAGAGCACAGCAGTTCAGGCAGCATCCAACGAGCAGCGAAATCGATGTGGGGAGGGAGCCAAATTAAAGTGGAGCTGGAGGGCGGAAAATGAACCCTGCCCTTTTTTTTTTCAATTGGACACTTTTAAATCAACCCATTCAAGAGATGCTGTCAACACACCTCTGGAGCAGGTGGGACTTGAACCTGTGCCTCCTGGATGCACCATTGAATGCACCCTATCCGGACGCATCATAGCTTGGTCTGGCAATTGCTCTTCCCATGACTGCAAGAAATTACACAGAGTTGTGAACACAGCCCAGTCCATCACGCAAACCACCCTTCCATCCATTAATTCCATCTATACTTCCTGCTGTCTTGGGAAAGCAGCCAACATTATCGAAGACCCTTCCCACCCTGGTTACACTCTCTTTCACCCTCATCCATTAGGCAGAAGATACAAAAGTTTGAAAACACATCTAACAGATGCAAGAACAGCTTCTTCCCCACTGTTATCAGACTTACGAATGGACCCTTCAAACATTAGAGTTGACCTTTCTCTGTTGCTGTAACACTATATTCTGCATTCAGTTCTATTATCCTGATAGACATTTGTAAGGTATGATTGGCCTGGTTAGCAAGCAAAACAATACTTTTCACTGTATCTCAGTACATGCGACAGTAATCAATCAAATCAAACAATCAAATCAGGAGCAAGGACATTACCACTGACATTGAGGCTGACAAATGCCATTTCTTGCTTTATCCATTGAAGACCACCCGTTCTCAGTCAACTCTGGAGCGCCTCCTGCTGACACTTTGTGGGAACTGCCTCAAAGGCAGTTGAGAGAGGCTCACAGACATGATGGGCTGAATGGCATCCTTCCCTTTGATTCTGTTCTAATCCTGTGATCACGAGACTCTTGCTGATGCTTGGATCCACAGGACACACACACACACCCACACACACACATTGCCCTTGACAAGGTGCCGCACAGAAGGCTACTGAGTAAGAGAAGGGCCCATGGTGTCAGAGGCAAGGTGCTAGCATGGATAGAAACCTGGCTGTCTGGCAAAAAGCAGATAATGGGGAAAAAAGGGTCCTTCTCAGGATGGCTGCTGATGACTAGTGGTGTTCCACAAGCCTTAGTGTTGGGACCACAACTTTTTGCTTTACACATGAATGATCTAGATGAAGGAACTGAGGGCATTCTGGCTAGGTTTACAGATGATACAAAGATGGGTAGAGGGGCAGGTAGCATTGAGGAGGCGGAGAGGCTGCAGAAGGATTTGGACAGTTCAGGAGAGTGGGCAAAGAAGTGGCAGATGGAGTACAACGTGGGAAAGTATGAGGTCATGCACCTTGGTAGGAAGAATAGGGGGATGGACTGTTTTCTAAATGGGGAGAAAATTCAGAAGTCTGAATGCAAAGAGACTTGGGAATTCTAGTCCAGGATTCTCTCAAGGTAAACAAAGGCAAATGCAATGATGGCATTTATTTTGAGAGGACTTGAATATAAAAGCAGGGATGTACCTCTAAGGCTCTATAAGGCTCTGGTCAGACCACATTTGGCGTATTGTGTGCGGTGTTGGGCCCCATATCTCAGGAAGGATGTACAGGCCCAAGAGTGTGTACAGAGGATGTTCATGAGAATGGTCCCAGGAATGAAAAGCTTAACATATGAGGAATGTTTGAGGACTCTGGGTTTAGACTCAATGGAATTCAGAAGGATGGGGGGATCTAATTGAAACATATAGAATACTGAATGGCCTGGACGGAGTGGATGTTGGGAAGATGTTTCTATTGGTAGGAGACCGAGGGCACAACCTTAGAGTAAAGGGAAGACCTTTTAGAGCAGAGATAAGGAGAAACTTCTTCGGCCAGAGAGCAGTGAATCTGTGGAATTCATTGCCACAGAAGGCTGTGGAGGCCAGGTCATTGAGTGTATTTAAGAACGAGATAGATAGGTTCTTGATTGTAAAGGGGATCAGGGTTATGGGGAGAAAGTGGGAGAATGGGGTTGAGAAACTTATCATCCATGATTGAAAGGCGCAGCAGACTCGATGGGCTGAATGGCCTAATTTCTGCCCCTATGTCTTATGGTCTTATAGACACACACAGACCCAGACACACGCACACAGACACACATTGACATAGACTCACAAACACATAGACAAAGACACACGCACACAGACACAGACACACACACGCACACATAGACACATACACGGACATAGACACACGCACACAGACACAGACTCACACACAGATACAGACACACTCACACATAGACACAGACTCACACACAGATACAGACACACTCACACAGGCACACACATGCACACACACTGGAACAACATTGTGGGGGGGAGTGACCCAGTTGCTAGGGTTACGCAGGTGACAATAGCAATTCAGATGCTTTAACAGAGAAAGAAAAATGCACAAATCTACAAGTTCCCAACTTGTTCAATGGGATAGACAGCAGCTGTTGAATACATTTGCTGTACTATTTGAGAAAGAGGTGCCAGCCCATGACAGTTGACTATTGTTCCTTTCCAAAAATAAACTGACCCTAGCACTGTCTATCTTTGATCCCTTACTGGGACATGGGCCCTATGACCTTAAGCCAAGATGTCAGCCGGAAAACACTGGGCCACAGTTCAGACTGCGTGGGGCAGCTGTGGGGATATAAAGTGCATAGCAGCAGGCCATTCTGGATACCTTCCTTGCCCTTGCCTTGCGACCCCTGACCCTTGGCTGGCCTTTGTTTAGAGTGGGGCAAGGTCATCTGGGGATCATGACATCATGAATGATGTCAAGTAGATGAGGAAGCATTTGGTCTTTTCGTCTGCCGTGTATCAATATGTCTCTGGACATAGACAGCTCGCTTGGAGATCCACCTTCAGAATTGCTGCATGTCGTTATAACAACCCTGCATTGACTGGCAGATTCAATTTGGCATTTTAGGTACTCTCGTCGTTCAACGCAGAGAAATATTTATGTAGCGCCCTGCACAGCCATAGCACGTCCCCAGAGTGCTTTGTATCGTTCTTGGCAGCAGGATCTCTGCCGTGGTGTCAGGAACCCGGTGGCTACGTGTGTGCGCTGCAAGATTCCACATCCAGCAATGTCACTGTGTCCCGGTGTTTTTGGACGTTCATCGCTGGCTGGGTTGCTGCAAGCACTCCGCTCCTCCTTTTCAAATCGCGCTGTGGGATCTGTTACGTCAACCTGAGAATGCGGCCTCTTCCATAAGACTGATCCTCTGGCTTTGCAGCACTCCCTCGGCACTGCACTGAGGTGCTCACCTGGATTTTGCGATTAGGTCTTTGGAAAAGGGGATGTAACTCAAGAGTTACTTACTGAGCCATGATTTTCAATTTCTCACAGGGGGCGTAGTGGAGCAGGAGTGGGCGTGATTTGGAAATAGTGCTCCCAGATGGCGTATTGACACCTCTAGGATTCTATCATTGAATGTTTTGGGGATGGGGGAGGCTGCTGTAGAATATAGAAACTCAGTCATGCCCCATTATTGAGGGGCTGGAGAGTCTAGGATGCTCTTGGCTTTGTGACCCAATGGGTATTGATACCCATCTAGGGATTGGCAAGAAATGCTTGCCTGGCCAGCAAAGCTCATGACCCTTCATTTAGCAAAACATAAAGAGTAGCTGAGGCTACTCACAGTGGTGAGAGTGGGAGAGATCAGCTATGTGGTGGGAATCAATTCAGGGTGGCACGGTAGCTCAGTCCAAACATATGGAGGTTAGGGTGGATTGACCATGCTAAGTTGTCCGTAGTGTTCCAGGGATATGCAGGCTAAGTGGGTTAGCCAAGAGCAATGTGGGGTTGCAGAGATGGGATTGGGGTTGGGTGGGATCCTCTTCGCAGGGTCAGTGTGGACTCAATGGGCTGAATGGCCTATTTCCACATTGTAGGGATTCTATGAATTGGAGTCTTTTCCATCTGACTCCATAGCTCTGGGCAAAAGTGGGTACTGCAGATGCTGGAGATTCGAGTCAAGATTAGAGTGCTGCTGGAAAAGCACAGCAGGTCAGGCAGCATCCGAGAAGCAGGGAAATCGATGCTTCGGGCAAAAGCCCTTCATCAGGAACCTTGTCCAAAGCTCTGGCCCATAACATGAACGAAAGGTTTAAATTGCCTTAGCAACTGAGGCTGCCCCCTGGATGCTCTGGTTGGCTCAGTTGGCTGGTGTAGATCAGACAGGTGCCAACTTTGTGAGGTTCGATCCTTGTAACAGCTAAGGTGATTTCGGCTGCTATCTCCTTGCTGTACCCACTGTGGTAAAGCGGGTCAGTCCTACCTTCAAGAAAAGAGTGCCATAAGCATGGTTACTTGCTGGAAGAGGGTATGAACATCAGGGATGCGGAAGAGTCATAGAGTCATATAGCACGGAAACAGACCCTTCGGTCCCACCAGTCCATGCCAACCACAATCCCAACCTTTATTAGTCCCACTTGCCTGCTCCTGGCCCATGTCCCTCCAAACCTTTCCTAATCTTGTTTCCAGCCATATGTCTTTTAAACGTTGTAGCTATAACCACATCCACCACTTCCTCAGGAATTTCATTCCACACGTGAACCACCCTCTGTGTAAATAATTTGCCTGTTATGTCTTTTTTAACTCTCTCTCCTCTCACCTCAAACATTTGCGCCCTGGTCTTGAAATTTCCCCATCCTAGGGAAAAGACAACAGCCATGAACTCTATCTTTACCTCTCATTATTTTATAAGCGTCTATCAGGTTGCCTCTCAACCTCCCACGTTCCCGTGCGAAACTCCCCAGCCTTTCTCTATCATTCAAACCTTCCATACTTGGCAACATCCTTGTGAATCTCTTCTGCACCCTCTCCAACTTGAGAACATCCTTCCTATAACTGGGCGACCAGAACTGGGCACAGTGCTCCAGAAGAGGCCTGACGACAAGATGTCCAAGTTCCGGACTGTCACATGGAAACTGGCAGGAGCAGCCATCACACCATCTCGTTACAAATTGCAGAGTGTCAGAAATATAGACAACCATTCAAGTTTTTGCTTGTGTTTTGATCTGCTGCATTGCAACTCCAGTACAAGCTGACTGCTCTTTAACTCGGGACTACTCTTGCATGAGAGCAAATGGCTCAACAGAGAGGATTGCAGAAGCAATTTACCCCCTTCCCCCTCAACAGAATTATGGGTAAGCTACAGCAATGGTGGGAAAGCAAAATTCTCCTTGTAGTAAGTTTGATTAGCACCAGGCACTCAGTTGGAAGCTCTCACCTGGTTCCAGGGAGAAACTGGGTGGCTATTCTGAACCTTCAACAAATCATAGAATCCTAGAATCCCTACAGTGTGAAAACAGGCCATTCCGCCCAACAGGTCCGCACCAACCCTCCGAAGGGTAACCCACCCAGACCCATTCCCCTACCTGAGTACTCTACATTTCCCCTGATTAATGCACCTAACTTACACGTCCCTGAACAAATTAGTCCATGGAGCTGTCTTGTCGTAAACAGCCCAGCAGCTAAATAAAGGAGCCCATGCCATTGCTGGTGCATTTCTCCTGAGTGCGTCATGGTGGTTAGCACTGCTGCCTCACAGCGGCAGGGACCCGGGTTCAATTCCAGCCTCGGGCGACCATCTGTGTGGAGTTTGCACATTCTCCCCGTGTCTGCGTGGGGTTTCCTCTCACAGTCCAAAGATGTGCAGGTTAGTTGGATTGCCCATAGTGTGCAGGGATACACAGACCAGGTGGGTTAGCCATGGGAAATGCAGGGTTATAGAGTTAGGGCAAGATTCTCTTTGGAGGGTCAGTGCAGACTCAATGGGCCGAATTACCTCTATCTGCAGTGTAGGAATTCTATGAATAGCGTAGCTGCGATTAAGATGTGCAGGTTAGTTGGATTGGCCATGCTTAATTGCCCCATAGTGTGCAGGGATACACAGACCAGGTGGGTTAGCCATGCAGGGTTATAGAGTTAGGGTATGATTCTCTTTGGAGGGTCAGTGCAGACTCAATGGGCCGAATTACCTCTATCTGCAGTGTAGGAATTCTATGAATAGCGTAGCTGCGATTTTGGGAGTGGGGTTGACTCTGGTGTGTATAATGAGGAATGCGGATCCCATTGCCCTCCTGCTCCCATCTCCCTCCTCCAGCCTGACCACCCACTTTGGCTTCTCAACAGCTGAGAACCAGGAGCTATGACCCATTACTGCTTGACCTCGTCACTTCAAGTCAATGTTAGGAGCACACAGACCTGCAGAAATGTGGAGGATTATATTATTTATTGACTGAAAGTGATTACCTTATCTTTATAATCCTGTCCTCCCCATTACGATAAGCGATTTAAACATATCGTGTTGTACGACTCTCTGATTCTGTGGTAGTGCTTGCAGCAGGTTTGGTGATGTTGAAAACACTTTGTTTTTAAATTCTATGAGAAGCTATTGGAATGGCCCACAGAATCGCAGCAATATACCGTACACAAGCGGCCTTTTGGCCCATCAGTCTGTACTATCAAAAATATACTAAATCTCCACTAGTCCCATTTTCCAGCACAAGCTTGGAATGTTTTAACACTTTAAGTGCCCATCCGAGCACCTTTTAAAGATTGTGAGGATTTCCCCCTCAACTACCCTCCCTCAGGCAGTGCATTCCAGACTCCCCATCACCCTCTGGGTGAACAGTCTGTTCGTAAAGTCACACATCATGGAACCAGACCTTTCGGTCCAACCAGTCCATGCCAAACATAACCCCAAACTAAACTAGTCCCACCTGCCTGCTCCTGGCCCATATCCCTCCACACCTCTCCTACTGTATTCATGGGCTTATCCAAATGTCTGTTAAATGTTGTAATTGTACCCACATCCACCACTCCATCAGGAAGTTCATGCCACACTCTGTGTAAAAGTTTGCCCCCACCCCACGTCTTTTTTAAATCTCACTCCTCTCACCTTAAAGACATGCCCCCAGTCCATCCCTCCAAACATTTCCTATTCATGTGCTTAACTGAATGCCTGATAAATGTTGTAACTGTACCCGAGTCCATCACTTGTTCATTCCACACGCGAACCACTCTCTGTGTTAGAACGCTGCCCCCTGTGTCTTTTTAAAATCTTTCTCCTCTCTCCTTAGAAACATGCTCCCTACCCTTGCAATCCCCCAACACTAGGGAAAATCCTTTCACCTTTCACCTTATCTATATCCCCCATATTATAAACCTCTAGGAGATCACCCCTCAACCTCATACATTCCTGGGAAAAAAAGTCCCCATCTACCCTTATAACTCAAACCCTCTATCCCCAACCCCAACGTCCTGTAAATTTTTTCTGAATGTTCTCCAGCTTAATAATATCCTTCCTATAACAGAGCAACCAGAGCTGGACACAGTAGTCCAGAAAAGGCCTCACCCATGTCCTGTACAGCCTCAAGATGATGTCCCAACTCCTGTACTCAAAGATCTCAGCAATGAAGGCAAGCATGCTAAATGCCTTCCCTCACCACCCTGTCTACATGTGACACAAACGTCAAAGAATTATGTACCTGAAAAGTTATGAACATTTCAAGTTCCCTCTAAATCCCCTGCCTATCGCCTTAAAATTATCCTTCCTTAAGAGCTGATGCAAACTGTCAATCTCCCATAGCTATTTGATCTGTCTATCGAACTGAGTGATGGGATGCTGGGAACAAATATGTAGACAAACAGCAGCAGGGTGCAATGATCTCCTGAATTGGGTCCAATTCTCTGAGGAGGCTGGGGATGAATTTACCAATGTAGATTTTCCTTCTTTGACTTTCCTTGGCAGTTTGTGCTATCCGAATGATTACATGACTCAGTTGGCAAGTTTGGATAAGGAAGGGTCTGTGACTTCACAAGTGTGAATCAGTCTCGCTACTCCTGACCCTACATTACAAAAAGTCATCAACAAGAGAATTAGCCAATTTGCATCAAAAAGTGGAGGTGTTTATTTGGGGAGAGAATCTGAGCAGCTCAGTATTTCAGGGCACTGATTTCCTACAAGTGCTGTTGGCTCATGGGTTTTACTCTGACCTAGACTAAGTTGGAGATGTGGTGGACACCGAAGAAGGTTACCTCAGAGTACAACGGGATCTTGATCAGATGGGCCAATGGGCTGAGGAATGGCAGATGGAGTTTAATTTAGATAAATGCAAGATGCTGCATTTTGGAAAAGCAAGTCAGGGCAGGACTTACACACTTAATGGTAAGGTGCTGGGGAGTGTTGCTGAAAAAAGAGACCTTGGAGTGCAGGTCCATAGTTCCTTGAAAATGGAGTCTCAGGTAGACAGGATAGTAAAGAAGGCATTTGGTATGCTTTCCTTTATTGGTCAGAGCACTGAGTATAAGTGTTGGGAGATCATGTTGCAGCTAGACAGGACATTGGTTAGACTACTTTTGGAACACTGCAAGCAATTCTGGTCTCCCTCCTATAGGAAGGATGCTGTGAAACATGGAAGGGTTCAGATATGATTACAAGGATGTTGCCAGGGTTAGAGGATTTGAGCTATTGGGAGAGGCTGAAGAGGCTGGGGCCGTTTTCCCTGCAGCGTCGGAGGCTGAGGGGTGATCTCATAGAGGTTTATAAAATCATGAAGGGCATGGATAGGATAAATAGATAAGGTCTTTTCTCTGGGTGGGGGCGTCCAGGACAGGAGGGCATAGGTTTAGGGTGACAGGGGAAAGATATAAAAGGCAACTTTTTCACTCAAAGGGTGGTGTGTGTATGGAATGAGTTGCCAGAGGAAGTGGTAGAGGCTGGTACAATTACAACATTTAAAAGGTATCTGAATGGATATATGAATAGGAAGGATTTGGAGGGATACGGTTCAAATACTTTCAAATGGGACTAGATTAGATTGGGATGTCTGGTCGGCATGGACCGAAGATCTGTTTCCGTGCTGTACGTCTCTATGACTCTATGACTCAATTAGACCAAACTTTTCCTGCCTCTTGTTGGCAAATCCAGATGATCTCATCGCAACCACTCACCATAAGCCCATCCATAAGGTGGCACGGGCTATTACTTCGAGTTTGGATCAGGATCAGCAGAGGCTGGCATGGGAAATGGAGACTTCACTCTGCCACAAATCACCACTTTGAGGTATTTCACTTGCCATATGCATCTGTGATACTGACAAGTGGCACTCCCAAGTGGGAGTGCTCATGGTTCCTGTTTCTAAGATATGAATCTAAATGCAGGATGCCCATATCATGAGTGAAATTTATTGCTATGATCCAGTCTAACATGGGCACACACAGAAGCTGTGGCCAATGAATGAGCGATTAGTCTAAGCATTCAAATTGGACAGATCACTAATGATAAGGATATAAAAATGAAGGAGTACAGACACTCTACTGCGAGATGTGACTGATGTTGCAGAAAGTCAGATCCTACTGCATTTAATAAAGCACATCAAAAGGTAAATCACTCTAACTAGAGTCTCCTACAGGTATAGTTTTGTCTGGTCATGACACACAAATATAAAGCAAGGAAAGCTAAACACTTTCATTTGAGTCCAAAAACCGTCTTCACTTGTATATTTCAATTGAAAGTTCATTATTCATGGATATAACAATGACAAGGTCAGCATTTATTGTCCATCTCTAATTACCCTTGAGGAAATGGTGGTAAGCTGCCTTCTTGAAACACTGCAGTCTATATGACTAAGCTACACTCACAGTGTACTGTTGAGCAGGGAGTTCAGGATATAGTTTGAAGTCAAGTGGCTTGAAGGGGAAAGTGCAAGTTGGAATGTTCCCAATTTCTCATTGTCCTTCTAGATAATAATGAACAAAGGTATGGAAGGTGCTGTCTAAGGATCTTTGGTGAATTTCTGCAGTGCATCTCGAGAATGGTACACACTGCTGCTACTGAGTGTGGAGTGGTGGAGATGGTGAGTGTTTAAGGAGGTAGATGGTCCATCTATAATTGCAATGGATGTGATGCCACCTCGTCAACTATGTCCAATGTTTCTGGTGACAAAACTCAGGAACATATCTTAAGTATGCAGCTCGAACGTTGTTTTCTTTTCTCAAGGTGTCCTGCTTCCATTCAGAATGGAAAACTAATTGACCTACTGAACGTAATGGAGGTGTTTCTAACCTAGATGTGTCTTTCTAAAGACACATTGACTCCAAAAGCCTGGTCAATGATGTTTTAAGCTCTGTTTTAAAGGATGGTCGCACAATTCAGAAGAGGTAAAAGCACAACAATTATCTCTCACGTGTAGAACACTGGGGTTGGACAAGAGATGGACAGATATCTTTGAGGTTTCTAAGTCTGGAGGAGAACCGAGATAAGGTGGGGTATTGGAAGGATTTGAAAACGAGGACAAAAATGTCCAAATCAGCTCGTAGCTCAAGCAGACGCTAGTAGAAATCAGTGAGCACAGGGGTGATGACAGAACAGGCCTTGCTCCATATTAAGGTAAAGGCGTCAAAGGTTTGGATGAAACTCACATTTACTGAGAGCAGAAACCAGCCACGGGTCAATGGAATAGTCAACACAAGAGGTCACAAAGGTTATCGATGAGGATTTCAGCTGTCGAGCTGAGAGCGATGTCACATGATTTTGCGGCATGGTACGGTTTTTGGGATGATGTGAATGTGAGATTGGAAGCTCATCAAATGTAACACTGAAGTTGCATCCAAGCCCAGCTGATCGCAGACATTTTCAGGGCAACAGAGTGAGTCTGTAGCTACAGAACAGAGTACAGAGTCTGGAATAAAAACCACTGCTTCTGTCTTCCTGATATTTAATTAGGGGAAATTCCTGCTCATCCAGAACTGGATATCAGATGAGCTACTTGATATTTCAAAAGTGGCAGTGTTGAGAGAGAGAGGGTAGTGAAGGAGGTTGTCAGTGAAGAGTGACACTGAGCTTTCAGATGTTGTCACTGAGGAGCAGTGTGTGGTTGGGGCATACGAAGGGATCAAAGATAGATCCTTGAGGAAGCCAGATGTAATGGTACTGGACGAGCAAGGATAACCATTGACAGTAATGCTCTGGCTATGATTAGATGGGTAAGAATGGAAGTGGATGAGAGCAGAGAGTGGAGGAGGAGAGTGGAGAGCTGTTAGAGGAGGACGGCGCAGTCAAAATCTTCAGCCAGCTCGAGACAGGTGAGGAGGAAACGTTGACCTTTGTCACAACGTGACTTTGGTACGATCTCTCTGAGTCCCACCATAGGGCCAGAAATGTGAGTGTAGAAATTCAAACATGGAGTCTGTGAGAGATGGCAACAGGTTCAGGGAGACAATAATGTCAGCAAGGGCTTTATAGAGGAAAGGGAGGTCGCAAATGGGGTAAGAGTTTGCAAGGTCGGTAGGGGCACTTTTTCAGGTGAAGGGATGACAATGGCAGGCTTAAAGGAGAGAGGGACAATATTTGATTAGAGACAAATGTTGGATGACAGTATGGATGAACATGGGCACTGAGGGAGGTTTTCCCTATAAGGTGTGGGACCCCCTCCATCGCAGGTGTTTTAGACCATTTAGACTTGGATCATTAAGGAAAACACAATGTGGTCTGAACTTTGCCAACCTCGGAAGTAAATCCAATGCCAGGAATGTACCACCCTGGCAAACAATTGGCAGGCTGTGATTGGTCCAGAAGATTTAGAGCGTGACATAAATTGACATTTCAGCGCTCATGGAATGAACTTTCTGAAATAGGGATTTGTGGTGAGATACTGGGTCGGATTTCCTGAGGACTGACACAGATCTAGAAGGATAGAATGCCACGTGGGAATGATGCCGGGCCACTAGCTGGGAAGCAATGCAGTGTTTGGGGAAGGTTGAGGGGGTGGGGTGAAATCAGGTCTCGCAGGGTGAAGGGTGGAGGGTGAGTCCAGCAAGGCGGGGTATCTGGTTCAGACTGGCAGGGGTTAAAGATGACTGGGGAGGTCAGAACAATGTACGAGGTCTGCTGGGTCAGGCTCTAGGATCTGTAAGATGCCGAGGGGAGGGAGTTGTATTAGGTACGTATGGGGTCGGTTTAATAGTTACTCAGGGCTTACACAATATATACACTAGTCAAATTGTTCCTGAGTAACTTTTTAACTTCACTTCATCAGAACCCTCTGAATTGCCCCACTTAAGTGGATACTTTCAGATGGTTACAGGTCCATGGAATCTACCCACCAGAGGATTAGAGTCAATAAGACATAGAGATGTACAGCACGGAAACAGACCCTTTGGTCCAACTCATCCATGCCAACCAGATATCCCAATCTAGCCCCACCTGCCAGCATTTGGCCCATCTCCCTCTAAACCCTTCCTATTCACATACCCATCCAGATGTCTTTTAAATGATATAATTGTACCGGCCTCCACCATTTCCTCTGGCAACTCATTCCATACACGTACCACCCTCTGTGTGAAAAAGTTTCCCCTTAGGTCCCTTTTATATCTTCCCCCTCTCACCCTAAACCTATGCCCTCTAGTTCTGGACTCCTCCACTCCAGAGAAAAGGCTTTGCCTATTTATCCTATCCATGCCCCTCATGATTTTATAAACCTCTATAAGGTCACCCCACAGCCTCCGACGCTCCAGGGAAAACAGCCCCAGCCTGTTCAGCCTCTCCCTATCGCTCAAATCCTCCAACCCTGGCAACATCCTTGTAAATCTTTTCTGAACCCTTTCAAGTTTCACAACATCGGATTATTCAATTTCTGAGGCTATTCCTTCAAAGTTTGCTATGATGGAGATTCTGCAGGGACTGGGTCTCAACGTGTAACTCTCATCCATGCTGCAATAATAATTGTCCACATACCAGTAATACAGGTGGAAACAGGAAAGAGGTTCTTCTGAGGGAACATGAGCAGCTAGGGGCAAAGTTAAACAGCAGAACCCAAATGGTAATAATCTCTAGATTACTAGCTGAGCCATGAGCACGGTGGCACAGTGGTTAGCACTGCTGCCTCACAGCGCCAGAGACCCAGGTTCAATTCCCGCCTCGGGCGACTGTCTGTGTGGAGTTTGCACATTCTCTCCGTGTTTGCGTGGGTTTCCTCCGGGTGCTCCGGTTTCCTCCCACAGTCCAAAAATGTGCAGGTTAGGCGAATTGGCCGTGCTAAATTGCCCATAGTGTTAGGGGAATGGGTCTGGGTGGGTTGTGCTTCGACGGGGCGGTGTGGACTTGTTAGGCCGAAGGGCCTGTTTCCACACTGTAAGTAATCTAATCTAATCTAATTGGTACAAGGTCAACAAGGTTAAAGAGATCAATGTGTGGCTCAAAGATTGGTGTGGGAGAAATAGACCTGAATCCCTGGACATTGGCACTAGTACAGGGGAAGGAGAGAGCTGTCCTGATTGCACTGGCCTCACCTGAACCATGCTGGGACAGAGTCCTGGCCAATTGCGTAAGTAGGGTTAGGGTTTGAACTAAATGGGAGATCAGTTTCATGGAAAATTATGGAAAACGGGAGGGCTCAGGAAACGTTATTAAAGTTTCCAGAACAAGTAACAGGACAGAGAGTATGGAAAGGATCAGGAATCTAACTTCAGGCCCAGCTGATAAGGGGACAACTACTCAAAGGGAAGGGGTCAACACAGGACTGAGAGTGTTGTACATAAATGCGTGCAGCGTATGATACAAAGTACATGTAGCGCAGATTGAAATTGGCGGGTACGATACTGTGTGTGTCACAGAGACATGGCTGCAAGGGGGTCAGGGCTAGGGACTAAATATCCACATCCTAGCAAAAGGACAGGTTGATGGGCAGAGGGGTTGGAGCTACCTTGTCGGTTAAAAATGAAATGAAACCAATAGCAAGAAGGGATATAGAGTCGGAAGGCGTAGAATCTCTGTGGGTAGAGTTGAGGAACTGCAAAGGAAAGAATAGATCACGATGGGAGTTGTGTACAGGTCTCCAAGCAGTAGTCAGGATGTGGGGAAGGAAAATAAATCAGGAGAGAGAAAAGCCATGTAAGAAAGGCACAACTGCAAGAGTCATGGGGGACTTCAATATGCAGGTGGATTGGGGAAGAATCAGATTGCTAAGTGAATCTCGAGAAAAGGAATTCACGGAATGTCTATGATTGTGAGCAGATTGTGGCAGAGCCCATTAGGGAACAGGAAATTCTGGATTTGGTGATGTGCAATGAGGCAGACTGGATTAAGGAGCTGACGGTGAGGGAACCCCAAGGGGGCAGTGACCATTATATGATAGAATTCACCCTGCAGTTTGAGAGGGAGAAGCCGGAATCAGATCTAACGGTATTCCAATCGTGTAAAGGTAACTACAAAGACATGAGGGAGGAGCTGGGCCGGGATTGATTGTAAGGGAAACCTAGCAGGGAAGACAAGGGAGCAGCAATGGCAGGCGTTTCTGGGGTAATTCAGGACATACAACAGAAATCCATCCCATAGAAGGAGAAACATACTAAGAGGAGGATAAGGCAACCGTGGCTGACAGGGGAAGTCAGGAACAGCTTAAAAGCAAAGGAGCGAGCATACAATTTGGTGAAGATTAGTGGGAAGCCAGAGGTTTAGGAAGCCTTTGAAAACCAGCAGAGGACA
>NC_057726.1:64511733-64523457 GCF_004010195.1 Chiloscyllium plagiosum | reverse complement strand
AGCAGCATACCAGAACTTCAAGAGAGTCAGAGGGCAGAGGTGAGAGCAGTCACTGAGGAGAAGATGCTGGGGAAGCTGAAAGGTCTGAAGGTGGATAAATCACCTGGACCAGATGGACTACACCCCAGAGTTCTGAAGGAGAGAGCTGAGGATATTGTAGTAGCATTGGTGGTGATCTTTCAGGAGTCACTGGAATCAAAGAGGGTCCCAGAGGACTGGGAAATGGCTGATGTAGCACCCCTGTTTAAGAAGGGAAGGAGGCAGAAGACAGGAAACTATGGAATCAGAGAGTCAAAAGACATGGATCCAGACCTTTTGGTGTAACTCGTCCACACTGACTGGACAACCCAATCTGACCTATGGCTGGAAATGATAATATATTCATTTCACAGGTCGGCGCAACATCGAGGGCTAAAGGACCTGTACTGCACTGTAATGTTCTATATTCTATTCATGCATCTCAGCTCCGGCAGTGGATAAGTCGATGAATTTAATCAGGATCTGGCAAGGTGGAATGAGCTTTGTACAGAGTGCAGGCACCAGCATCCTCCAACTGCTCCAGATATCTGCAAAAGCCAACACTTAGAAGTTTAAAGTGAGGAGCCCTGTTGCCGAACCATGAGGTATTTCTTTGCTCCGCTGATGGGTATTTGACTCTTGAAGAGCACAGAAATTCTGGGATAGATCCTTGATCCGTGTTGTGTTCACTAATCTCAGTCTGGGCAGAGGTACACTCAACCTCAGGACCACACACGTTGGAGTCGGGAATGTGATCACTGTCCAGGATCAGCAGAAATGATATACTGCAGCTAAAATAAGGTTGGAAGAGTTAAGTTACACAAACCAAGTTCCTATTCTCTCGGGTAGGGAAAGCTGAACTAATTAAGATTAACACAGGCTAGATCCACAATTCCTTCGGCGATAAATCATAGAATCATATAATCCCTACAATGCGGAAACAGGCCCTTCGGCCCAACAAGTCCATACCAACCCTCTGAAGAATAACCCACCCAGACCCAGTCTCCGATCCTATCACTTTACATTTCTCCTCACGAATGCACCTAACCTACACATCTCTGAACACTATGCACAATTTAGTTGGCCAATTCACCTAATCTGCACATCTTTGGATTTCAAGAGAATCAGGGCGCAGAGGTGAGTGTAGTGGCCATCATAAGAGTCACAGAGATGTACAGCATGGAAACAGACCCTTCGGTCCAACCCGTCCATGCCGACCAGATATCCCAACCCAATCTAGTCCCACCTGCCAGCACCCGGCCCATATCCCTCCAAACCCTTCCTATTCATATACCCATCCAAATGCCTCTTAAATGTTGCAATTGTACCAGCCTCCACCACTTCCTCTGGCAGCTCATTCCATACACGTACCACCCTCTGCGTGAAAAAGTTGCCCCTTAGGTCCCTTTTATATCTTTTCCCTCTCACCCTAAACCTATGCCCTCTACTTCTGGACTCCCCTACCCCAGGGAAAAGACTTTGTCTATTTATCCTATCCATGGCTGTCATGATTTTATAAACCTCTATAAGGTCACCCCTCAGCCTCCGATGCTCCAGGGAAAACAGTCCCAACCTGTTCAGCCTCTCCCTATAGCTCAAATCCTCCAAACCTGGCAACATCCTTGTAGATCTTTTCTGAACCCTTTCAAGTTTCACAACATCTTTCCGATAGGAAGGAGACCAGAATTACACGCAATATTCCAACAGTGGCCTAACCAATGTCCTGAACAGCCACAACATGACCTCCCAACTCCTGTACTCAGTACTCTGACCAAAAAAGGAAAGCACTAAGGAGAAGGTGCCGGGAAGCTGAAAGGTCTGAAGGTGGATAAATCACCTGGGCCGGATGGATGAAGGGACATAATCTTCAGATTCGAGCTCAACCTTTCAGACGTGACTCCGGGAAACACAAGAGAGAGCGCAAACCTCACCCTTTCCCAAGGAGCTAAGGATCGGTTGAAAATTAAAAACTGAGACTGATCATTTCATTGCGGCTGAAGGGGTCTGGAACCAAGACGATTAAGTGGAGGTGCATGAGCAGATCTAACTGAGTGGAGAAACATGCTCGAGTGGAAGGTTAGGTGAGCTGGGCGAGGAGAAGGCAGCACCTGTGAAGCCTAAAGCTCACTGAGACCAGTGGCCCACTGAGAATAGGCAAAGGACTACCTGGAGTTACAGCAAGGAATGGGTAGTCCGCTGGTGAGGAAAATAGCACAAGAGCAATCAGAAAATGGATGTGTTTTGTGCAGGAGATGGAGACAATCATCTGCGTTTAGGAACAGAGAACTCTTTGATCTCTGGGAGTATAATAGCTCTTGACAGGGAGGCTGAAGCATTCAATCAATCAGGTGTGCCACATAAAACATGGCGAGGGCATCAGCAAGAATGACCCATTGAATCACTGACTTACCAACACAGCAGTGTATACCAGCTGCCCCCTAAAATATACAGGTGGGTGCTCCTGTGGTCTTATAACAGTCAACCACAAAGGCCACACGGTTCTGGAGATTGTGCTCACTCCCTGAACGCCCCTGTGAATACAGTCTCCCTTCCAAAGGTCCCAGTCACGGCATGGTTCCAGCCCAGAAGCAGGCCATTCGGCCCATCATACCAACACTGGCTCTCAATAAGATCATAAAATAAAGTACCAAAAGAGAAAATGCTGGAAAATCTCAGCAGGTCTGGCAGCATCTGTAAGGGGAGAAAAGAGCTGACGCTTCGAGTCTAATTGACCCCTTGTCAAAGCTGGTTGATAAAATAAAGTATATGACAGTGTCAACCTTTGGCGTTTGCTCAGTTCTGAGTTTCTTTGCCCACACTGATGGGAATAGGGGAGCGTGCACCTGAATTTATATAGCGCCTCAGTGAAGCTTCTCATGCAGTAAGTGACACTGAAGTGTAGTCTTTTGTTTTAGATGGTAGATGACCTGTTTCAGCTGCACGCAATGAGGATCAACTTTAGCCCTTACATGAAAAAGGCCCTCTGTCTTCTTCCCAATTCCCTTTGCAAACTACTTCTGAGAACACAGCACTTACCAGCACCCCTCAATGCCCCCCCCCCAACCCCAGTCCAACTCAATGCCCGTATCTCCGGACGCTGAGCCTCACACAGGGTTGTGGTTCCACAGGCATCGGCAACCAGGTGGCCAGTTCCATTATGAGTCAAAAGTGGGCTATTCAGCTGTGGAGGCATCACAGCCCCAGCCCAATCCTATCCTCTGTGAAGGTCTGCAAACGCTTAGAGCTTGGAATAAGGAAAGGAGGGAGTCACTGAATGACTGAGTAGGGCAGACTAGAAACCATCTCTCTCCTCCATTCCCCGACTCCCTCACAGTCACTCAGACGAGGCTGAACTGGATCTGGCCAGGAGGTCTCAGTACCATATCAGGCTGGGGAGTGACATCACTGAGCTACTGGGGAACTCCACAGGGCTTAACAACTTTGTTTCTGGAAATGATTGACCAAAATAAATACCTCGTGTTATACAGTGTTTAAGACAGTAAGACTGCACATCCAAAAGCAAGCCTTATTTAACTGAAGGATAGGGAATTAAAAATCAGGAATCCCACTCCTACTGAGTGGCACCCTCCACAGACGGCCACTTAGAGTTATATAGACATACAGCATTGAAACAGACCCTTCGGTCCAACCAGTCCATGCTGACCATAACCCCAAACTAAACTAGTCCCACCTGCCTGCGCTTGACCCATATCCCTCCAAACATTCCCTATTCATGTAAGTATCCAAATGTCTCTTAAATGTTGTAACTGCACCTACATCCATCACTTCCTCTGGAAGTTCATTCCACACTCTCTCTGTAAAACAAAAAAAATTGTCCCTCGTCTTTCTTAAATCTTTCTCTTCTCATTTTAAAAACAGTCTTGAAATACCCCACCCTAGGGAAAAGACACCTGCCAATTCCCTTATTGAGTGCCTCTCATGATTTATAAACTTATATAAGTCACCTCTCTATAAGTCACCTCTCAGCCTCTGATGCTCCAGGGAAAAAGGTCCCAGCCCTTCCACCCCCTCTTTATAACTCACCCCTTCCTTTCCTGGCAGCACCCTGGTAAATCTCTTCTGAGCTCTCCCCTGTTTAATAATAGCCTACCTATAACAAGGCGACCAGAAGCTGCCTCACCAACCTCAACGTGACGTCCCAACTCCATTGCTCAAAGGTCTAGACTTTATTCTGCATTGAGTGGATGAGATGGTTTTTGGGAATAGAGAACAAGGGTAAAAAATAGCTACTTGCTATGGGCATGGGTCAGGCTGGATGAACCCACACACCTTTTCCTAAACATCACTCCCCGATGCTCATAAAGAAATGTATTGCACCTTGCACGTGTAGAATCATAAAGGACACAAGAAGACTTTTGAGGTTTCTGAAGGTTCTTGAACCAACTATCAAATTAGATCCTTAATACTGTTCTTTCCCAGTAATCTTGCAAAATGTCTCCTTTTTGAAGGATTTATCCAATACCTGTTGAAAAATTACTAGGGAATCCACTTTGGTTGGCCTTTCTGAGTGTGCACTCTAGGTAAATACATACACCATTTATATGTAATAATTCTAAGTTAAACTACATGAGCACAGTTCCTGAACAGTTCACTATGTTACAAGACTCCTGTCTGCTGGAACATGTCACTAATAGACATTGCAACACCAATTTACAAACCTTTGTAAGAATCTGCTCTACATCACATATGGAGTTTAGATTAGACTAGATTCCCTACAGAATGGAAACAGGCCCTTCGGCCAGACAAGTCCACACCGACTCTGTGAAGACTAATCCACCCAGACCCTAATCAGGGTGGCACGGTGGCTCAGTGGTTAGCGCTGCTGCCTCACAGCGCCAGGAACCTGGGTTCGATTCCAGACTGTCTGTGTGGAGTTTGCACATTCTCCCCCGTGTCTGCGTGGGTTTCCTCCGGGTGCTCCGGTTTCCGCCCACAGTCCAAAAATGTGCAGGTTAGGTGAATTGGCCATGCTAAATTGCCCGTAGCGTTAGGTACATTAGTCAGAGGGAAATGGGTCTGGGTGGGTTACTTTTCGGAGGGTCGGTGTGGACTGGTTGGGCTGAAGGGCCTGTTTCCACACTGTAGGGAGTCTAATATAATCTAATCTAATGCACCTAACACTATGGGCAATTCACCTGGCCTGTACATCTTTGTGACTGTGGAAGGAAACTGGAGCACCCGGAGGAAACCCACACAGACACGGGGAGAATGTGCAAACTCCACGCAGACAGTATCCCAAGGTTGGAATTGAACCCGGGTTCCTGACACTGTGAGGCAGCAGTGCTAACCACTGAGCCACCGTGCTGCCCCACGGTTGCTGTTATTGCTCTATAACACAGTAGTTATTTGCCAGAATCTGGCCTGTGAAAATGCCAGGGAATTTGGTACCGAGTGGACTGGCAACTGTGCCATGGCAGTCTTCCTCCATGGGGCACAGACCCCTCTGTTTGCCCTCCAGCCTGTGTGCTGACCAGTTGCAATGCCCGCTGAATGGAATAGCAAAGGTACTGCAAATGTGTTTTGCAACACGCTGCCCTCATTAAGCATGCAAACAGCTTCCCACCCCCCAAACACAAATGAAAACAGCTCCCAGGTGTTTGTGACTTCATTTATTTATCACCCTTTGGTATTGTTCAGTGAACTGAAAAAAAAACTTACACTGCTGTTTCTCTGTGGCTCGGGGTAATACAACACAGTGCAGGGCACCTCGCATACAGGGTCACAGAGAGACACACATGCATGCACCACACACACGGGCTCAAGCACTTTCCTCTCAAACCTCCACTTGAGGCAATTGCTCCGCTCTTTGCATGTGTCTGTGTACAGAGTGTGAAGGGCCAGAGGGGAGAGAAAGAGAGAGGGGGAGGGAGGAAGCCAAGGGGCAAGGGAAGGAGTGTGGGAGGAGGACAGAGGGGCAAAGGTGGTTGCATTTCTGCCACTCGCCCCTCAGCATGCAGCCCCATCCCCGGAGTTTCGGATTTCCACCTCAGAACGAATGCAGGACATGGGAAATACTCACATCTCTGGTTGCGACGTTTGGTTTTGAACAGAGTCATGCCAAGCGCAGTGCTGTTCTGCAGTCGGGTTCTTACAATTCGCAGGCTGAGCTGTGCCGTGGTCTCCTCGAGTGAAGCAGCAGCAATCTCTCTCTCTCTGTGTGTGTGTGTGTGTGTCTCTCTCTCTCCCCCACATACACACATTCAGCACCCAGCCTGTCACCAGTACATCGCTGCTGGGCATTACACACGGACTGTACCACATCCAGCTCGCAAGGCAGGGAGGATACCAGGCTGTGCCACAAAGGGCCCTGCTCACACAATCTCTCAGCTCCAGGCAGGCAGATAATCCTCCCCGTCTCAATTAGATTTCGAGCTGACAGTCCCCTCCATCGGCAGAGCCCTCAGTTCGCAAACACGCACCCCGCCTGCCATTCCCCTCACCGTTTCCTGCCCAGCCCAGAGGAAGGACTCCCAGCACTAAAGATGTTTGTCTCCTGTGGGCTGTGTGCTATTTGTGCTGGTCACTGAACCCATTCCCATCCACTGGGTGGGGGTAAATGCTGACAAGGCCCCCACGTGAAAAGCAGCATTGGCTGGGAGGTCAACTCATCATTTGAAAGCTTTCCCAGGAAAAACTGGGCCAGTTTGTCTTGTATATTTCCCACCTGGAGGGTCGGCACAGCCCGTTCACTGGCATGATCACTTTGTCTGCACTGGCTTCTCCCCTCTCATAGAATCCCCACAGTGTGGAAGCAGGCCACTCAGCCCATCGAGTCACATCATCCCTCTGAAAAGCATCCCAGCCAGACCCTGCCCATCCCTCCATTTCCCACGCCTAACCCACCCATCCCTGGACACTCTGGGCAATTGAGCGCGGCCAATCCAACCTAATCCCCAGGGAGAACGTGCAAACTCCACACAGACCATCACCCAAGGCTGGGGTCGAAGTTAGATCCCCGGTGCTGTGAGGCAGCAGTGCTAACCACTGAGCCATCGTGCTGCCCCAGTGTGTCAATGGTTAGTTCTTGGTTGTGAAAACCGTAACTATAGTTAAAAGCAGCAAACTGTAACCAGCGAATGGGACCACCAATCTACTCCTCACCACCTTCGTCTTTCTCGCTTTCCTGCTTTGAACACCTCTCCTTTACCACCTGCGTTTTATTGACCACATGGCCATGCCTTTCAGCAGCCAACCACATAGATTCATGGAACACCTTTGATGTAAGAAAAGGTGTTCCAGCATTCTCAGAGAAAATTTGGACACCGTGTTGCATAAGGACAGGCCAGGTCAAAGGAGCGAATTTTAAGGAAGATTTTAAAAGGGGATAGAAAGGGGCTGTCAGGCAGAAGGTTCGTGGAGCCTGGACCGAGGGCAACTGAAGTCTCCACTGATGGAGCGATGAAAATTCAAGGTGGCAAAATTGATTGAGGTACAGGGTTGCATGCTATGGTTGGATCCAGAAGAGAACTTGGTAAAGATTGTAGGAGTGTTTTGATAGCGTGCCAAACATTGCATTTTTAGTTAGGCATGGTAGACACTAAGAATTTACAGGCCCAGAGCTCACCTCTGCCAGGAGGCTGCTGGAGTGAGTTATCTCCGTGTGGTCATGCGATCTTACATTACATCCCAATACTGAGGTAAACGTAGATAGTCGCATTAATCCTTAACACCTGGAACCTGGATAAAGTGGAAAAGTAGGTCCTAGTTACCCCAGTGACTAGGGGGCATTGATTGAAAAACTAGAGGGGAGTTGTGTAAGAGGAAAATTGTGTTCATCCAGACGATGTTGGGGGGGCTGGAACTCACTGCCTGAGGGAGAGGCAGAAACTCTGGACTTATCTCGAAGGTGTGGAACTCTAATACTAGAATCTACAGGGCAACGGGCTAAATGTTAGAAAGGTGGATCAACACGATGGGCCGAACAGCTTTTTCTGTGCAGTAAGTGTGCCATCCCCATTATACCTTCCCGGCATTCTCACAGTAGAACAAACATAATTAGTTCCGAGCAAGGGTCCCTCAACCCGAAACGTTAACTCTGACCTCAACAGATGCTACCAGACCTGCCAAGTTTTTCCAGCAACTTCTGCTCTCGAAGCACGATCAGTGTCAGAACGCGAAGCTGAAAATTAATCAGCCACCTTGTGATTTTGGATACTTCAGGAAGCTGAAAGGGGCCCGGTGGGAGGGGAGGTTAGTATCGCTGCCCTGAGTCAGATGCTCTGGGTTCTGGTCCCAGTCCTGGATTCGAAGGGCCCTCAAAAGAAGATGCCTTCGTTGTGAAGCCGAACATGTTGGTGATCAGCTTGCAAATCATACCGCAAAGGCAGGCTGGGGAGAGTCAGAGAGATTCCTAGTCAACCAAGGGGATGGAAAGGAATTGGAGTCACTACCATCAATCTTCACATCTCAGGACACAACATGCAGGTAAATGTGTACGTGGCTGGCTCTCTCTCCAGAAGGTGGCTCAGTGGTTAGCACTGCTGCCTCACAGCGCCAGGAACCTGGGTTCGATTCCAGTCTTGAGCGACTGTCTGTGTGGAGTTTGTACATTCTCCCTGTGTCTGTGTGGGTGCTCCAGTTTCCTCCCACAGTCCAAAGATGTGCCGGTCAGGGTGAATTGGCCATGCTAAATTGCCCAGAGTGTTAGGTGGATTAGTCAGGGATAAATGTAGGGGAATGGGTCTGGGTGAGTTGCTGTTCGGAGGGTCGGTGTGGACTGGTTGGGCCGAAGAGCCCGTTTCCACACTGTAGGGAATCTAATCTAATCAATGCACTCAATAAATGAGTCTTGGAAATGCCTCGGATTTTACGGATCGCCACTTTGATCGGGGAGAGAGTGAGTGAGAGAAGCCTTGGAATACTGTGAGGTTTATCAAACGTACGTTGATGTTCGAGGTCTTGCAGTTGAAAAGAGCACTTGAACTAATGAATAGACTCTATTCTTGAGCGGCGAGGTCACCTTGGATCGCTCACAGAGCTGACCATGCAGGGTATAAATAATCACTGGTTGTCGCAGGTTTTCAATGCATGCACTGAGGTGTACGAGAAAGCTGTAGCTATCCTCCCTTCCCAACTGTGAAGCCAGACAAAGGGGCCTAGACAGAGAACCTGCAGTTTCCCCTCTAGACCAGCACTCTGAGAATTAGCAGGGACTCAAATACCGTGAGTTTTGTTCATGTAAGTCTTTTCTGGTTGAGTTAAAGTAGCAAGTTGGACAGAAGTGTAAATTTTTCTCTGAGATAAAGACAGAATGTCTGTGTGAAAAAGACAGTTAGAGTCATAGAGGTGTACAGCATGGAAACAGACCCTTTGGTCCAACTCGTCCATGCCAACCTAACCTAATCTCATCCCATTTGCAAGCACATGACCCATATCCCTCTAAACCCTTCCTATTCATATACCCATCCAGATGCCTTTTAAATCTTGTAATTGTACCAGCCTCCACCACTTCCTCTGGCAGCTCATTCCATACACGCACACAGACACACACCACCCTGTGTGAAAAAGTTGCCCCTTAGTCCCCTTTTATATCTTTCCCCTCTCACCCTAAAACTATGCCCTCTAGTTCTGGACTCCCACAACCCATGGAAAAGATCTTGTCTGTTTATCTTATCCACGCCCTTTATAAACCTCTGTAAGGTTGCCCCTCAGCCTCCAATGCTGTCCGTAGGTGAAAGCCAAAGAACTAAAGCAGTGAAGGGATAAGGTTAGGGACTGTGTGGATTGTTCAGCTTTGTGACAGTCAGGTGGATAGCAGAATGTGCAAACCTTTGATCTCATGGCTTAGAGGAAGACCAGGAGTTGGCTCAGAGAGGCCATTTATTCTGAAGTTTAAAAGGTAAAACGTGAACTGGATTTTGAGGGCTAAATGTTTTATTCATTCATAGGTTGGCTAGGGCAGCATTTATTGCCCATAGGGCAGTTAAGAGTCAAGCACATTGCAGTGAGTCTGGAGTCACATGTAGGCCAGACCAGGTAAGGATAGCAGTTTCCTTCCCTAAAGGGCATTAGTGACCCAGGCAGGTTTTTCCCCTAACATTCAATTCAATTAGACCCTGATATTCATCAAACTCAAATTCCACCACAGAGGGATTTGAACCTAAATCCCCAGGACATTACATGGGTCCCAGGACATTACGTGGGTCCCAGGACATTACGTGGGTCCCAGGACTAACAGTCCTGTGACAGTACAACAAAGCCATTGATTCCCCATTTGGAAAATTAGGACAGAATTGAATTGAAAGACATCATTTTATTGAGTTTTGCTTTTCACTGAAGGGTCCTTCATGGTGCTGTTAGCCTGTCTAGCCTATCCTCACGATTTTCCAGCACAGTCCCAACAGGGTCAGTTTGAGAATTTGAAAACAACAGCAGAGATTGCTGGAAAAGCTCTGCAGGTCTGGCAGCATCTGTGGAGAGAAAGCAGAATTAACGTTTCGGCTCAGATGACCCTTCCTCAGAAGTGAAATTCTTCAGGCCACAGGACCCAAAACTTTCTCTCTCCAAAGATGCTGCCACTCCTAATGAGCTTTCCCAGCAGCTTCTGTTCCTGTTTCTAATTTCCAGTATTCACAGTTATAGGGTCATAGGGATGTGCAGCATACCCTTCGGTCCAACCCCTCCATGCCAACTAGATATCCCAACCCAATCTAGTCCCACCTACCAGCATCCGGCCCATATCCCTCCAAACCCTTCCTATTCATATACCCATCCAAATGCCCTTTAAATGTTGCAACTGTATTAGCCTCCATCACTTCCTCTGGCAGCCCACCCCACACATGCACCACCCTCTGTGTGAAAAAGTTGCCCCTCAGGTCTCCCCTATATCTTTCCCCTCTCACCCCAAACCAACACCCTCCAGTTCTGGACTTCCCCACCCCAGGGAAAAGACCTTGTCTATTTATCCTATCCATGCCCCTCATAATTCCGCAAACCTCTACAAGGTTACCTCAGCCTCTGACGCTGCAGGGAAAACAGAATACTCTGACTGATAAAGGAAAGCATACCAAACACCTTCTTCATTATCCTATCTACCTGCAACTCCACTTTCAAGCTTCTTTCACTTTTTTTAAAAATTGAGAATTCTACAATCATTACCAGTTTTCTTATTTACTCTGTATAATTCTGATCCCTCATAACAGTTCAAGTATTATATTACTGGGCAATGTATCAGCAATGTTTCTTCTTTCTAATTATATTTTCATAGCTTGCCAACGTTTTGATTTTATGTGAACATTGTCTGATGAGATCAGAAAGGAAGCCAGCCTTATTTCAGTTGTACAGTGTTCAAACAGATCATATATTAATATGTTGTTACTTCCGGCCCATTAAGACAAAAAGAAAATGTGATGTGGAGAAGGATTAAGAGAGTGATTGCGGTTCACCATGAGGAACAGGCGATGAGGATTCACAAGCCAAATTTGAGCTTTCTAATCTTGCAAGGAGCTAACTGAGAGAACATGGTGATACAGCCTGTCATTCATTGGTATATTGAAGCGTTAAGGTTAGTTAAAAACTACCTGCCTTACACTTCAAAGACATCGCATCCCACATCAAAGAAATGGAAGTCGATGAAAGCCAAGGTCTTTCTGGTGATCTGCATTTTCATGTTACATTCTGAAGGCCATTCAGACAAAACAGCTCCCTGACAGTGTGCCTTGTGTGTTTCACAAACAGTTCCTCAGC
>NC_057726.1:64479022-64511233 GCF_004010195.1 Chiloscyllium plagiosum | reverse complement strand
TTGTATTTTATGATCTGTATTAGCATTCAATTATCATTGAAGTCAAAATCTGAGCTTCCAATCACATGATCATCTGGATAAGCTTCTCCAAGGGGAGATATTTGGAGTGGACGGTCACTCACAATGCAAGATCTGCTGCAGATACCGTGGTGTGCCAATTACTCCTGCCAATCCAGGACTGATCTGTGGGAGTTAACTCACGCCATCCTAAAGCTACACACTGCCAGTACACAACCTCATGCTGTACTGTCACAATTCTGTGCTTTGATCACAAAACCCAATACCTGCATTAAGACCTGAAGTAGCCAGCCATGTCTTTTACAACGCATCATTCTTCAGCCCCTCTTGAGTTCACACCAGCTGAGTCCAAAGTTTGTTCAAATCCCAACCGCTGTTCATCCACAGTGCACTGTAACGCATAAAGCAAGAGGAATAATTAAAGTTGTTTATTTGAATTGACACAACATATTTTAATCGAGAGTGTGGCGCTGGTAAAGCACAGCAGGTCAGGCAGCATCCGAGGAGCAGGAGAATCGACGTTTCAGGCCGGAGCCCTTCATCAGGAATGAGGTGAAGAGTCCGAAACGTCGATTCTGCTGCTCCTCGGATGCTGCCTGACCAGCTGTGCTTTTCCAGCACCACGTGTTTTGACTCTGATCTCCAGTATCTGCAGACCTCACTTTCTCCTAGTTGATTGCAACATATTTTAATATAATATTAAAATGAAGAATCATGCCTCCCTCTTGGGCCATTTTACTTCTTTTAAACTGAATAAATTCTCTACATTCAAACTTACACTCAGGTACTCTATGGCTGTCTACAATGGTAACAGGGACTACCATGTCCCACCACTCAACCAGCCACCGACTCAAAATGGGCAGCTATTGATCAGTAAGGTGCTGACTTGTCAATGGGAACTTAGTGGGGGAATTCAGTGGTGGTGATGACATTGAATATCAAAGGGCAGTAGTTCGATTCTCTGTTGTCAGCAATAGTTATTGCCTGGCACTTGTGTGCCACAGATATCAGCCCAAGCCTGGATCGTATTACATTTGAAACTGTTTCATTATCTGAGGAGTCGCGGATGGTGCTAAACATTGTGCAATCATTGGCAAAGTCTGCACCTCTGACCTTATGCTGTAGAGAAGGTCATTGATGAAGCAGCTGAAGATGGTTGGGCCTGGGACACTACCCTGAGGGTCTCCTGCAGAGATGACCTGGATCTGAGGTGACTGACCTCCAACAACCACGACCATCTTCCTTTGTGCCAGGCATTACACCAACCACTGGAGAGTTTGCCCCCTGGTACCCACTGATTCTTTTTTTGCTCGGGCATCTTGATGCCACACTCACTCAAATACAGCCTTGATGTTAAAGGCTGTCACTCTCACCTCCCCTCTGGAATTCAGCTCTTTTGTCCATGTTTGAACCAAAGCTATAATGAGGTCAGGAGCTGAGTAGCCCTGACAGAACACAAGCTGGGCGTCAGTGAATAAGATATTACAGAGCAGACGCTGCTCGATGTTCATGACATGTTCCATCACTTTATTAATGATGGAGACTGACGGGGTGGTAATTGGCCGGGTTGGATTTTTCCTGCTTTTCATGTACAGGACGTACCTGGGCAGTTTTCCCCATTGTCGGGTAGATTCCAGGATCGTAACTGTACTGGAAAAGCTTGGCTAGGGGTGCACAAGTCTTTAGTGCTATTGCCAGAATGGTGTCAGAGCCCATAACCCTTGCAGTATCCAGTGTCTCCAAATATTTATTGATATCACATGGAGTGAATACAGCCAGTTGAAAATGGCATCAATGATGCTGGAGACCTCGGCCTCAGCTCTGTCTTTTGGACTGACCTGTTGGACTCACCCATTGCCAAGCCTCCAACTCCTGTTAATTGTAAAAACCAGTTACTGACTGGATGTGGCAGGATAGCGGAGCTTTGATCTGATCTTTGGTCATGGGATCATTCAGCTCAGTCTGTCACTTGCTGCTTATGCTGTTTGGGATACAGGTGGTCCTGTTCGGTAGCTTCACCAGGTTGACCCCTCATTCTCAGGTATACCTGGTGCTGCTCCTGGCATGCCCTCCTGCACTCCCCATTGAACCAGGGTTGATTCCCCTGGTTTGATGGTAATGGCTGAGTGGGGGATATGCCGGGCCATGAGGTTATAGATTTTGCTGGAGTACAATTCTGCTGCTGCTGATGGCCCAGAGCCTCACGGATGCCCAGTCTTGAGTTGCTCGATCTGTTTGAAGTCTGTCCCATTTAGCACGGTGATAGTGCCACACAGCACAATGGAAGGTATTCACAATGTGAAGGCAGGGCTTCCTCTCCATAAGGTCTGTGCAGTCATAGTGACAATGTCATGGACAAACACATCAGTCAGCTTGCTGGGGAAGAAGTCACATGGCTTTTCCCCTCCTGTTGGTTCTCTCACCTCCTGCCGCTGGCTCAGTCTAGCTAGGACCCGACCAACTCGATCAGTCTTTTTGCCACTCTTGGTGGTGGGCATTGAAACCCCTCACCCTGAGTACATTCTGCAACCTTCCCACCCTCAGTTTATCATCCAAGTGGTATTCAAGATGGAGGAGGATTGGTTCATCAGCCAAGGCGGCAGGGCTGCAGTGAGAGCCAATCAGCAGGAGGTTTCCCTGCCCATGTTTGATCTGATGTCATGAGACTTCATGGGCTTCAGAGTCAATATTGAGGCCACCTGGGGCCATCCACTTCTGACTGTGCACCCTCTGCGCCACCATTGCTCGCGGGCCTCTTCAGATTGCAGAGATAAAATGGAAAACACTTTAAGGCACTATTGGCAGTGCTGTGCAATCAACACACAGAGAGCCAGACCAGAAAACTGCGGTCTGCTTTGTCCTTACCATTGGTCCAATGGCATCCCCTACTGAAACTGGGCAGGCCACTCTCATTAATTACAAGAAAGATCCAAACAAACCGATTCTGAATTCACCAACAGCTTCTCAAAATGAAGCCCAACCGATGCTTTGAGGTGGTGGAAATCATTTGCCAGAATATCCTGAGAACCTTTGACATAGGCAACTCTAGGGGTGTCCATCAAAAGGGAAACAGGTCCGTCTGTAAAGAAAATGGCTCCATTCAATGGCAGCAGGACTCAGTAAACATTGAAGAGATGAGTGGAACTGTACCTTGTGTTGTACTTTAAGGGGAACATAGTCATCATTACTAACATGAGAACACTTTCCCAACTTGGCAGAGCCAAATATCGAATTCACAGGGTGACACGGTGGCTCAGTGGTTAGCCCTGCTGCCTCACGGTACCAGGAACCCAGGTTCGATTCCAACCTCGGGTGACTGTCTGTGTGGTGTTTGCACATTCTCCCCGTGTCTGCGTGGGTTTCCTCTGTGTGCTCCAGTTTCCTCCCCACAAGTCCAAAGATATGCAGGTTGGCCATGCTAAATTGCCCATAATGTTCAGGGATGTGCAGGCTAGGTGGGTGAGCCATGGGAAACTAGGGTGGCAGGAATGGGGTAGGTGAGAGCGTGAGTCTGGGTGGGGTGCTCTTCAGAGGATTGGTGTTGATATGCAGGTCCAAATGGCATGCTCAAAGGTCTTGGCTCACTTGCCTTGGGCAGAGCTACGGGTGCTGACGCTAGGCCAACTGAACTCAACCTGCATAGAAAACCAACTCCCCTGGGCCAGTTTCCTTTCTGTGGGCATCAGGATGAAGGGTCCTGCCTGAAACGTTGACTCTCCTGCCCCTCTGATGCTGCTTGACCTGCCGTACATTTACCAGCTCCACGTTTCATCAACTCTGACTTTCCAGCATCTGCAGTCCTCACTATCTCATGTGTAGAGACAGCTCATTCCGCTTAGAATGTTTAAACAGTTTTATTGTTCTTTTCTAAAGCGAAGAGTCCCAACCTGTCAAATCTTTCCTGACAGCTGTAATCTAGAATCATTTCAGTAAATTGTTTTTGCATTTCTTTCGATAACATTTTATGGATCATCATCATGAAAGAGGTAGCGTTGGGCAAGCTAATGGAGCTAAGGATAAACAAGGCTCCTGGCCCTGATGGAATGCATCCCAGGTTACTAAAAGAGATGGCAGGAGAAATGGCAAATGCATGTGTAGTAATTTTCCAAAATTCACTGGAATCTGGGGCAGTTCCAGCAGATTGGAAAACAACAAATGTTTTAAAAAGGGAGGGAGACAAAAGAAGGGGGATCATAGACCAGTAGCTTAATCTCTGTAGTGGGGAAGATGCTTGAGTCTGTTATCAAGGAAGAAATAGCAAGGTATCTAGATTGAAATTGTCCCGTTGGGCAGACACAGCATGGGTTCATGAAAAGCAAGTGATGCTTAACTAATCTACTGGAATTCTATGAAGACATTGCGGGCACGGTGGACAATGAGGACCCAGTGGATGTGGTGTACCTAGAGTTCCAAAAGGCCTTTGACAAGGTGCTGCACAAGAGGCTGCTGCATAAGATAAAGATACGTGGCATTATGGGTAAAGTATTAGCATGGATAAAGGATTGGTTAACCAACAGGAAGCAAAGAGTGGGGATAAATGAGTGCTATTCTGGTTGGCAATCAGTAACTAACAGTGTGTCTCAGTGATCGGTGTTGGGACCGCAATTACTCACAATTTACAGAGATGATTTGGAGTTGAGGACCACGTGTAGTGTGTCAAATGTTTGTAGATGACACTAAGATGAGTGGCAGAGCAAAGTGTGCAGAGGACTGTGAAACTTTGCAGAGGAACATAGGTACATTGAGTGAGTGGGCAAAGGTCTGGCAGCTGGAATACAATGTTAATAAATGTGAAGTCATCCATTTTGGTAGGAGTAACAGTAAAAAGGACTATTACTTGAATGGTAAAAAGTTGCAGTATGCTGCTATGCAGAGGGACCTGGGTGTCCTTGTGCATGAATCACAGAGGGTTGGTCTGCAGGTTCCACAGGTAACTAGGAAGGCAAATGGAATTTTGTCCTTCATTGCTAAAGGGATTGAGTTTAAAAGCAGGGAGGTTATGTTACAGATGTACAGAGTTCTGGTGAGGCCACACCTGGAGTAGTGTGTACAGATTTGGTGTCCTTACTTGAGAAAGGATGTACTGGCACTGGAGGGGGTGCAGAGGAGGTTCACTGGGTTGATTCTGGGGTTGAGGGGATTGGTTATGAGGAGAGATGAGTAGACTGGGATTATATTCATTGGAATTCAGAAGAATGAGGGGGATCTTATCGAAACATATAAAATGATGAAGGGAATAGATGAGATAGAAGTAAAGAGGATGTTTCCATGGGTGGGTGAGACTCGGATAAGGGGGCATAGCCTCGAGATTAGGGGGACCAGATTTCGGACTGAATTGAGAAGGAACTTCTTCACCCAGAGGGTTGTGAATCTGTGGAAATCCCTGCCCAGGGGAGTAGTTGAGGCTTCCTCAGTAAATGCTTTTGAAGCTAAGATAGATAATTGTTTGAACAATAAAGGAATTAAGGGATACGGTGAGAGGGCGGGTAAGTGGAGCTGAGGCCATGAAAAGATCAGCTATGAACTTACTGAATGGCCGAGCAGGCTTGAGGGGACCAGATGGCCTCCTCCTGCTCCTGGTTCTTATGTTCTTATGGGTGATGACTATGCAGAGTATCACTTGGTCAGGAGCTTAGACAAGTTTAATATAACTGCTCAGGTCTTGCTCAGCTTCTAGAAATGAGAATCTGCTGTGATTAGGGCTAATGGAGAGAGGTTTGAAGCCTTGTAATCGCTGATCTAGCTTTGCCAGAGCGTTTTAATGCTTTGATCAAGATTATCCTTGGATTAAAGGCTGATTTCAGCCAATACCTTTTTTTAAAAAAAATAATCAATTTGTACCTTATCCCATTTAGTCGTTCAGTCCCGAGTTGAGGCTTGATAAAAACAACACTGAACACGTTGCTGCCCACAGCCTTCACAAGCTGATATAAGTGAGGTGCTCAGTAATATCCAGAGGATAACAGGATGTTGCTCAGGCAATTACAAGGCAGTAATCCAATCAAAAAACTCTCTATCCCTGTCTTAAATAAGGAGAGTCAAGCGTGACTGTTCAGACTTCATCATCTGTGTTGTAAACACGCTGAGAAGAGATCTTCCAGTAAAGCTGGACGCAGGGAATACTCAGTGTAGCATTGACTAGGGAGAAATAGAGTCATAGATTCATACAGCACAGAAAAGTGCAACCCATCTGCGCCCACCAGACGTCTCAATCTGAACTAGTCCCATTTGCTAACATTTGACCCATATCACTCTAAACCCTTCCAATTCATATACCCATCCTCTTGCCTTTTCAATGTTGTAATTGTACCCATTTCTACCACTGTTTCTGTCCAAATCGCTTTTAAATGTTGTTGTTGTAGTACCAGCCTCCACCACTTCCTCTGGGAGCTTGTCCCATACACACACCGCCTCCTGCAAGAAACAATTGCCCCTTACATCCCTTTTATATCTTTCCCCTCTCACCCTAAACCTATGGCTCCCTCGTTCTGGACTCGCCCACCCCAGGGAAAATACCTTGTCTATTTACTCAATCCATGCACCTCATGGTTTTATAAACCTCTATAAGGTCACCCCTCAGCCTCCAGGGAAAACAGGCCTAACCTATTCAGCCTCTTCCCGTAGCTCAAACCCTCTAACCCTGGCAACATCCTTGTAAATGTTTTCTGAACCCCTTCAAGTTTCACAATATCTTTCCTTTATCAGGGAGATCAGAAGTGAACACTGTATTCCAAAAGTAGCCTAACCAAAGTTCTGGAACCACACCTTTGTAACAATCCTATCAACCTGGGTGGCAACTTTGAGGGATCTATGGACATGGACCCCAAGATCCCTCTGTTCCTCCACACTGCCAAGAATCCTGCCTTTAACCCTGTATTCTGCATTCTAATTTGACCTTCCAAAGCGAATGACTTCACACTTTTCCAGGTTGAACTTCATCTGTCACTTCTCAGCCCAGTTCTGCATCCTGTCAATGTCCTGTTGCAACCTACAACAGCCCCCCACACTATCCACAACTCCTCCAACCTTCGGGTCATCGGCAAACTTACTTACCAACCCTTCCGCTTCCTCATCCAAGTCATTTATAAAAGATGCAGAGGTACCCGAACTGATCCCTGCGGAACACCAAGCTTCAGGATGAATACTTTCCATCTACCACCACCCTCTGTCTTCTATGGGCCAGCCAATTCTGTATCCACTCAGCCAAATTTCCCTGTATCCCATGTATCCTTAATCTTTGAATGAAGCTACCATGGGGAACCTTATCAAATGCCTTGCTAAAATCCATATACACCACATCCACTGCTGTACCTTCATCAATGTGTTTTGTCACATCCTCAAAGCATTCTGACCTGCCCCTCACAGAGTCATGCTGACTATCTCTAATCAAACTATGGTTTTCCAAGTAATCATAAATCCTGTCTCTCAGAATCCTTTCCAATACTTTGCCCACCACTGACATAAGACTGCTTCCCAGGAGTATCCCAATTCCCTTTCTTGGACAAAGGAATAACATTTGCCACCCTCCAATCATCTGGCACTACTCCAGTGGACAGTGAGGACGCAAAGATCATCGCCAAAGGTGCAGCAATCTCTTCCCTCGTTTCCTGTAGTAACCTTGGGTATATCCTGTCTGGCCCAGGGGATTTATCTATCCTTACATTTTTCAAAATTTTCAGCACATCCTCCTTCCTAATGTTAACCTGTTCAAGCGTATTAGCCTGTTTCACGCTGTCCTCAGAAATGTCAAGGTCCCTCTCAGTAGTGAATATTGAAGCAAAGTATTCATTAAGGACGTCCACTACTTTGTACAACTCCTCCACTATCCCTGATCAGCCTTACCCTCACTCTGGCCATCCTCTTGTTCCTCACAAAAGTGTAGAACTCCTTAGGGTTTTCCAAAATCCTACCCGTTAAAGGTTTTTCATGCTCCCTTCTAGCTCTCCTAAGTCTCCTCAACTTTACGTTAGCCTCCTTCTTCCTTTTGACTAGATGTTCCACATCCCTTGTCCCCCAAGGTTCCTTCACCCTACCATCCTTTCCTTGCCTCAGTGATTCAAACCTATCCAGCACTATCAGCAAATGCTTCTTAAACAACCTCCATATTTCTGTCGTGCATTTCCCTGAGAACGTATGTTCCCAATTTAGGTGCCCCAGTTCCTGTACTTCCCCTCCCCCAATTAAATACTTTCCCATACTGTCTGCTCCTATGTTTCTCCATGAGTATGGTAAAGGTTCAGGAGTTGTGATCACTATCACCAAAATGCTCTCCTACTGAGAGATCTGACACCTGGCACGGTTCGTTGCCAAGCACCAAATCCAATATGGCGTCCCCTCTAGCTGGCCTATCTTGCATTAGGAACTCTTCCCAGACACACTTGACAAAAACTGCTGCATCAAGACTATTTTAATTAAGGAGGTTCTAATCAATGTTAGGGAAGTTAAAGTACCATGGCAACGGTTCTAATCAATGTTAGGGAAGTTAAAGTACCATGGCAACAATTCTGTTACTTCTGCACCTTTCTAAAATTTGCCTTCCAGTCTGCTCCTCCATGTCTCTGTTGCTATTGGGGGGCCTGTAGAAAACACCCAATAAAGTGCCTGTTCCTTTCCTGTTTCAGACTTCCATCCATCCTGATTCTGTAGACAGACCCTCCTCGACGACCTCCCTTTCTGCAGCTCCGATACTATCCCTAATTAGCAGTGCCACTTCTCCACCTGTTTTACCTCCTTCCCTATTCCTTTTAAAACAGCTAAATCCTGGAACATCCAGCAACTATTCCTGCCCCTGTGACATCCAAGTCTCTGTAATGGCCACAATATGATAGCTCCAAGTACTGATCCGTGCTCTACATTCATCACCCTTAGTCCTGATGCTTCTTGCATTAAAATGGACATAATTCAACCTATCACACTGACTTCAACTTTGCCCTTTCAAGTCCCTGTCCCTCCTCACAGACTCTCTGCATGCTATGTCTGGCTGTTCACTACCTACTCAATCTTCTGATCCATAGCTTCAGTTCCCCGCCCAATCTAGTTTAAACCTTTCCAAAGAGCTCTAGCAAACCTCCCGTCCAGGATATTGATGCCCCTCCAGTTCAGGTGCAACCCATCCTTCTTGTAAGATCCCACCTTCCCCAGAGGTATCCCGATGATCCACCTATCTGAAGCCCTCCCTCCTCCACCAACCCTGCAGCCACGTGTTCATCTGCACTCGCTCTCTATTCTTCGCCTCACTAGCACATAGCACCAGTAGCAATCCTGAGATTACTACCCTGCTCGTCCTGCCTCCTAGCTTCCAACCTAACTCCCTATATACTCATTCATGTACTTATCCAAATGTCTTTGAAATGTTATAACTGCACCCACATCCAGACATGAGCCACTCTGTAAAGAAATTGCCCCTCATGTCTTGATTCAAATCTTTCTCCTCTCATCTTCAAATATATGCCCCCTATTCTTTAAATCTCCCACCCTAGGGATAAGACACCTGCCATTCATCTTATCTATGCCCCTCGTGATTTTATAAACCTCCGTAAGGTCACCCCTCAGCCTCTTACACTCCAGGGAAAACAGCCCCAGCCTCTCCCCCTAAGTCAGACCTTCCTGTCCTGGTCAGTGAGGGTTATGATGTTGCATGACGCTATGGTATCTCTGTGATATTCGCTCCCTCTGTTCTCCCCATTTCAGCAGTTACAAAGCAGGTCTCACCTATCAACATGACGGAACCAACCTGCTGTATTGTGTAGAGTGATTCATCAGAGCTTTAGCTACTATCTCTCAACCTGTCTCTGCTGCTGGGGCTTCCTTTTCACTGTACACTTGTGTGCAAGATGTTTCAGCTTTTTTTGTATGACTGGTTTCTCAATGCGAGACATTGCCTTATTGTTTTGCAAGACGTCTTTTGCATCATGCCTTTTGTCTATGGTTGGTTTTGCCCTCTCTACCTGGAGCATAACCTGATCTAGTCTTCCGTAAATATTGATTCACCACCTCAGTGCTTCTACACATGTCAAGGTTTGATTCCTCTCAGTTTGTGTCCTTTCATCTTTTATCCCTCACTCCGAATCCAACTCTGTCTCCAATTACTTAATCCTTTAATTGAGTAAGTTCACAGGTTTCTGCAAGCTAACTTATTTCTGTCACGTATTGATCAGCGGAATCTTGTTCACTTTGTTTTCCTGGTATCGAATATGTTCCATTCACATGTAACATTCATTTGGGGCTGAAAGTGTGTCTTTAAAGTTGTTGCCATGTGTTGTTTCCTGCTCATCAGAGAGATAAAGGGTCGAACATGATTTCTTCCAGACAGTGGCAAGAGTGTAATGATTTGTGCTTGTTCTGGTTTGCTCTACAAATGTACAACACAGAGGTGTGATCAACACAAGGACTTTATTGAAGAGAGGCTTAAACCTACAGGGTGTGTGGCTCATGACAGACGTCACATGACTATGGCAGACTAAGACACATGTCCATGTTTATATTTCAGTCTAAATATATATTGATAACTTCCATTGAAGAAGGGTACTTTAGCTTAGATGTGAGTATGGGTTTTACTGAGAATATTGAGGTGAGCATGGGGGAGCATTTGCCAAAGTCCCAGTTCACTAAAACCCCGAGGGATGGCCCCATTACAATCTGCCAAAAATTCCAAGGTGGAGGAGGGAGCGTCAGGGGCTTAACTGCCCCGTCCGTTTCTTTTTTTTTCTTTTACATTCTTTTCAGGTTCTTTCTTCTGGGCCTCGGACCCTCGGCTTCAATGTGGGCTCGGATTCAGGGCCTCAGACTCTGGTCCTCACACTCCCAACCTCAGTGTGGGCTCGGACTCTGGGCCTCACACTCCCAACCTCAGTGTGGGCTCGGATTCAGGGCCTCGGACTCTGGGCCTCACAGTCCCAACCTCAGTGTGGGCTTGGACTCTGGGCCTCACCCTCCCAACCTCAGTGTGGGCTCGGACTCTGGGCCTCACACTCCCAACCTCAGTGTGGGCTTGGACTCTGGGCCTCACCCTCCCAACCTCAGTGTGGGCTCGGATTCAGGGCCTCGGACTCTGGGCCTCACAGTCCCAACCTCAGTGTGGGCTCGGACTCTGGGCCTCACACTCCCAACTTCAGTGTGGGCTCGGACTCTGGGCCTCACACTCCCAACCTCAGTGTGGGCTCAGATTCTGGGCCTCACACTCCCAACCTCAGTGTGGGCTCGGACTCTGGGCCTCGGATTCTGGGCCTCACACTCCCAACCTCAGTGTAGGCTCGGACTCAGGGCCTCGAATTCTGGGCCTCACACTCCCAACCTCAGTGTGGGCTCAGACTCTAAGCCTCACACTCCTAACCTCAGTGTGAGCTTGGACTCTGGGCCTCACACTCCCAACTTCAGTGTGGGCTCGGACTCTGGGCTTCACACTCCCAACCTTAGTGTGGGCTTGGACTCTGGGCCTCAGTGTGGGTTCGGACACTGGGCCTCGGACTCTGGGCCTCACACTCCCGCCCTCAGTGTCGGCTCGGATTCTAGGCATTGGACTCTGGGTCTCAGACTCCCAGCCTCAGATTCCCGACCTCAGCGTGGGCTCAGACCATGGGGCTTGGACTCTGGGCTTCGGACTCTGGGCCGCAGATTCCCCACCTCAGTGTGGGCTTGGACTCTGGGCCTCAGTGTGGGCTCAGACTCTGGGCCTCGGACTCTGTGCTTCGGACTCTGGGCCTCAGATTCCCAACCTCAGTACAAGCTCGGACTCTGGGCCTCGGACTCTGGGCCTCAGATTTCCAACTTCAGCGTGGGCTCAGACTCTGGGCCTCAGCGTGGGCTCGGACTCTGGGCCTCGGATTCTGCGCTTCGGACACTGGGCCTCAGATTCCCAACTGGAGCATGGGCTTGGATTCTGGGCTTCGGGCTCCCAGCCTCAGTACGAGCTTGGATTTTGGGCCTCAGGCTCTGGCGTGGCTGTCTCCCGACGGCCTGGCATGGTGGCCTCCTGGTGTGGCCTCCTGGTGTGGCAAACCTTCGGCTCAATCAAGCCTCAGCATGGACTAACAGCCTTGAGGTGATTCCAGAACGTTCTGGAGTCAATGCCCAGAGCAGACTGGAGGCTAAGGTGCCAACGTGGACTGAGTTAGAAGGACTGTTAGTCTGAACTTTCTATTTCCCTACTTTTTTAATTTATTCCTATGATTGGTCATGCTGGTCTTTTTATTTTGTTATTTTTCTAATTGTTTTCCCTAAGAGCTTGAACTGAAGAATTTGTACCTCGGTACCTTGGTCCCTAAGTTGGCGCCATAAGTGAGTACATGTTTGAGTGAAGCTAATACAATAATGTAGTTCACTAATTCACCAGCCTCGCTGTCTACAATCCTGGCATTTCACAAGATGGTAAAATGTACTAGTGTTCATTTAACCATATCGTGGGAAGAGTTAAACCCATGTTAGGGAGGGGTTAAAAAGAACTACTCTGTATGCTACACACAGTTATGTGAAACTTATTTTAGCCATCACTTCTTTCCACTACAGTGCTGTTTCCAGTTATCACAAGAGACAAAATCATGGGCCCCATCTTTGTTCTCTGCAGGGATCATGAGAAATATAGCAGTCTCTCACAGCAGGGAGGCAGCTTCCTTATCAAACAATGCAAGGTTCCTGGGACACCAGTCCACCTCACAGCACTGAGGCTTCAACTTAAACCAGTTGAGCACTGGCAATACAGGGATTGAACACCACTTTCTCCAGGGTAATTAGGGATGGGCAACAAATCCTGGCCTTGCCACATCCCTCATGCTCCTTGAAAGGACTTCAAAAGAAAACCATCATGTATTTGACATGAGGGAAACACTAGTGTACTTCTTCTATTTCTAACAACAGGGCCGGTGCTGAATGAGTCACATTGCACTTTGTGTCCACATCTGTAGGAATTGAGACAGCTTCAAAACTCATTTCATGTCGGTCTTTTAAAAGGAGAAGATGGATTCAGCCCCGGCTCACATTCTGCTGAGCTCTCAGAAGTGAATGACACGATGCTAACGTGGTCTGGACACCCAAGCAAGGCTTTTCTGTAGTTGGGATGAAACAATGTCGCGTTACTGTTACACAGCTTGTCACGCAGTGCCATGCACTGTCTTGTGTACACTCTCTGCGACCAGCCTGCAGTGGGTTTTGTCAGTTGCCTCCGCTCGGTGTGCTTAACCCTGACAAATGCGTGCAACACTTTCCGCTTGGGGCAAGAGTGCAAAGCAGTAGTTCTCATTGAAGGAGAGCCGTCTGGAGCAGTGGAAATTGTGTTGTGGATTGTGTCACGGTGCTGTTGGAATTGAGCATCACAGTTGAGGCTCGTTTCTTGAAAACGTGCCCATTTTATCAGCAGCTTACAGCCAAGCATTATTTGTGCAGTAACGCACGTACGCAAGTTGTAACAGTACGTGTATGCATACAAAATACTTGTACGTTATGTGTCATTAATACTGTGGCTGAAAATAAGCACTCATGTCTATGTGGTATGGTCCTTCTTAAATATGTAGGGTTCATCGCTGGCTGTTTCTTTTTCAAGCTACAAAGTACATATTCCGACAAGTAAGATGCATTTATGTCGTTCATACTTATTGATCATAAAAGAAAGTGTTTTATATGATCATTTCTATTGAGTACAGAACTTCGATAAGTGCTGCCCGCATGGAGTAGTCACTTCCAGCAGGAGCAAGTAATTCAGAATCATTTCAAAATTTTGGAAAGGCTGATCATCTAATGATGATCAATGACTGCTTCATACAGGGAATACATGTTGGGGAGATGATGGCCTAGGGATGTTAGCGCTGGACTCTTAATCCATAGACTCACTTGATGTCTCTGTGGGATCTGGGTTGAAATCCTGCCATGGAAGTTGGATTCAACAAGAATCTGGAATTAAGAGTCTGATGTTGATGATTGTGAATCCATTGCCAGAGGGAGGGGGGGAAAAGCCCATCTGGGCATAAAGAAACTGTCATCCTTGTCTGGCTTACATGTGACTCCAGGCCCACAGCAATGTGGTTGATTCTTAAATGCTGGCCTAGGCAGTGATGCTCCCAAACTGTGAATGAATTAAAGAAAAGAGATGGAGTCTTATTTTTTGTCGAGCACACCTTGATGTAGCCCAGAGCAAGAGGGAAAGATTGGAGTGAGCCCCCTTCAGAGGTGGTATCGAGAGGCCATTCTTGACATAGTCAGAACCAACAATGTGGAACTCCATTCCCTGTCAGCCGGGGTCACATATAAATAATCTGAGGTGGGTATGTTTTTGTTCGAGAGAACGTGAGCACTGCAGATGCTGGAGAGTCAGAGTCAAAAAGTGTGGCGCTGGAAAAGCACAGCAGGTCAGGCAGCATCTGAGGAGTAGGGATTTTCCTGCTCCTCAGACGTTGCCTGACCTGCTGTGCTTTTCCAGCGCCACACTTTTTAACTATGTTTTTGTTAGACCAAGGGTTAAGGAACCAATGCAGTTAGAGGGTATTAAAATACAGATCAGCTGTTTCAGTGGCAAAAACGTTTGAGGGCCCAGTGCTGGTTAATATGGCCACACTTTTACCATCCTCCCCAGATGGTGGGGATGGAGATAGGAGGGTGTTGGCCCCTCAGTTACATCAAGAGCTATTTCCCATTAGCTGGCTAGAGAGGGGGTGGTGCGAATTGTTTGCCTGCTGTGTGTGTATGAGTGAGGACAGTGGATGCATCCAGTGGACACCCCTATCTATGCCTGTCCTGTGAGGAGGTCATCAGTAACCTCAATCCCTGTAGCAGCTTGGGGAGGACATCATTGGAGATCCATCTGGGACATTGGCCAAGGATGCCAGTTCACACCAGAACCTCAACAACTCCCTCAGGGGGATTTCCCCTGTAGCCAGCAGGGACGTGTGCTCTCAATCATTGGGCATTTGTGTGATATTTATGGTTTTCTCGTCAACACCCATCCCGCCCTGGGGTGGTCCAGAGCTGCGGGCCTTCTGACCAGGCTCAGCAAAATCCAGGAGCCCATTCAATATTGTGCAGTGGAAGATAGGCCCCAGAGGCAGGCACCAATGGTAACATAGGTAGGCCAAGCCAGCAATTGTGATCTTGGACCCCTTCAAATTCCAAGGACAGGTGTCTGAAGCCTATGACAACCTCAGCCCTATAGTCCCATCTCCTACTATGCCTAAGAAACAAGGCTGTCACATATGGGTAAGGTTTATGTGTGTGTGTGTCCCCGCCCCAGAGGAGTGACATAGCCTATCTGAACCGGTTGGTTGAAAATACACCACGGGGCCCTTTTGCACTCGTGTGCCCACACTTGGTTTTTCCGAAATACTGCACCGGAGCAGATTTGCAGAGGTTGAGTTCAGTTGGCCCTAACCTCTCCTCTTCACAAACGCCAGACTGGGCCAATCTTCCCAGCATCCTTTGCTACCATGGTCAGCTTCCGATGGAACTCGTACTCATTCTAATGCAACAATGTCAAGGTGAAGTTCCAGTCAGAAACAGATGGTGCTCAGAAGCCGAACTGTCGACTCGTGCTGTCACTTATGACCACCCGATAAGGAACGACAGTCGGCCCTTCAAGCCTGCTCCTCCATTCAATAAGATCTGATTTTAACCTCTACTCCACATTTCTGCATAGCCCCCCACCCCACCCCACTCCCAATAATCTTTCATCCTCTTGGTCACCAGAAATCTATCTTTCGCTGCATTAAAAATGTCTAAAGATTCCGAAGAATCACAATCCTTTCTGAGAGAAAACAATGTTTCCGTATCACCGTTTTAAAAGACCGTGCCTTATTTTTAAACCGTGACTCCCCAGTTCCCAATTTTCCCACAAGAGGAAACATCCTTTTAACATGCACTCGGGGTTGAATTCTTTCAGGACCTTAAGTGCTTCAATTAAAACTCTTCAACACTGCAAAGGATATAGGTCCAGCCCTGTCCAACCTTTCCTCCTCAGGAAACCCATTCGTTCTGGATATAATTAGTCCAGTAAACCTTCTCTGAACTGCTTTTAACACATCTGTTCAGTTTCACTGGCAGATTATAAGAGGGATGGTGCATCTTCTTGGAGATCAACCTTGCATACTTCTCTTTCTACTGTGTTGAGGTGAGAGTGAAATGAAAAGGATAAATTCTGGGGCAATTTGGGAGAGGACAGTGTCCACGTTTGTATTGATGAGGTGAGGACTAGAATGGTATGGAGCGTCACTGCAGTTACAGAGAAGAAATCGATGTTCCACAATCTACCTTTCATCTGTGTGAAGACGCAATAAATTCTACCAGCCTCAAGTCGTACTTTCCAGTTCCCAGTTAGTTAGCGAGACAGTTAATAATGCTCTGAACTGCCATTAGGCGCAAGGTTCAGAAGTGATGGCAACAGATCAGAAATGGATGGGGTCCCCGATGGACTATTTGTGGACCCAGGGTACTGACTTGAGTCTGACCCCCGGGTGACGATTTGACAGGATGTCTACGAATAAGCAGGTCAAGATCCAGGCTTGGCAGAATTCAGTGGCCAACCCACTCTTGTGCAGTGGATGATAGGCCCCAGAGGCAGACACCAATGGTAACATCGGTAGGCCAAGCCAGCAAATGTGATCTTTGGACCCCTTCAGATTCAAGGACAGCTGTCTTGAAGCTAACAGTAACCTCAGTCCTACATTCCCATCTCCCACCGGGCCTAAGAAACAAGGCTGTCACACTAGGGTCAGGTTCTAGTTCCTCCCTTCCCCAGAGGTGTGACACAGCCCATCTCAACCGGTTGGTTAAAAAAATACAACGGGGCTATTTTCTACCCGTGTACTCACACATCTGGTTTTTCAAGACACCCTTCTGAGCCGAGCATGTGCCGTCACAATTCCGTGACGCTGTGAAGTTGCTAGAATTCACATGCAAAGCAGAACCCTTCAGAAGATAAGCAGCTTGGCCCGTGAAAGAAGGGGCGCTAACTTTCTTTTAATTTTAAACTTTTTTATTATCAGATGTTGCTGTGCTCGTTCAACTGGAACTCAACAGTGTACCAACCTGGTGCCATTAATTACACTTTTCTCCTTTCCACATATCTCGCACGGATCATCGTGAATATTTTTGAATGATTTATGTCATGCTGCCAGGTTATAGGAAGAGGTGAAGACTATGATACAGTCATACAGCATGGAAACAGACCCTTCGGTCCAAGCCGTTCATGTCAAACATAATCTCAAACTAAACTAACCTCACCTGCCTGCTCCTGGCCTATGTCCTTCCAACCCTTTCTTATTCATGCACTTACCCAACTGTCTTTTAAACACTGTAACTGTACCCGCATCCACTACTTCCTCTGGAAGTTCATTCCACACGCGAGCCACTCTCTGTGTAAAAAATTGCCCCTCGTGTCTTTTTTAAATATTTCTCCTCTCACCTTAAAGTGCTTCCCCCTAGTCTTGAAATCCCCCATCCTAGGGAATAGACTCCTACCATTCACCTTATCCATACCCTCATTATTTTATAAACCTCTATCAGGTCAACTGTCAACCTCCTGCACTCCAGTGAAATAAGTCCCAGCCTATTCAGCCTCTCCTAACTCAAACCCTCCATTCCCAACAACTTCCTGGTAAATCTCTTCTGGACCCTCTCCAACTTAATAATATCCTTCCTGTTGGAGGGTGACCAGAACTGGACACAGTACTCTGGAAGAGGCCTCAGCGGTTGGATCAGTTTAGCTCAGTTGGTTGGATAGTTGGTTTGCAAAGCAATGAAATGCCAACAGCATGGTTTCAATTCCATCGCTAGGTCAGGTTGCCATGAAGAATTCTCAATCTTCCCCCCTCACCTGAGGTAAGGTGCCTTTTGGGTTAAACCACCATCAGTTGGCTCTCTTATGAGAGTAGCCTTCTGCTCTGGGAAGTCTACAGCGACTCCCCAGTACAATCTCAACGATGGTACCCAGCTCAAAGGTCTGAGCAATGAAGCTATCACCTCCTGACTCCCTAAAGCCTGGCCACCAATGACAGATATTAGATTAGAGGCTTGACCTGTGTCAAGGTTCACCAGTATAGTGAATGGGTAATGTAGCAGTAAGTTAAATCCTTGACGGACAAGAGTATAGTTGAGACGCTTAAAAAAAAGGGAGCATTTTTAATGGTCGAAAGAGTAGGTCATTTTGTCAAGGGAGACAAGGAACAAGTCATCCCAACAGGATGAGAAGAGAGGCACAAACCTTCCATTTTCTTTGGCAAGACAGGAAACTTCCCGAGAACAACCAGAAAATATGGGAATCTTTCATTCAAGTCAAGTACTAAAACCTGGATGGTTTATTTTTCCTAAGTGTTTAAGAGAGTTTACAACTGTCAAAGGAATTTTAAAAGCTTTATTGGAAGAATATTGCTACAGTCTAGAACTAAGAGTGTAAACAATTTTAAAAATACAAGCACTTTCCAACAGAGAAGACTTAAAAGCTAGAGGCAATAAAATTTAAAGTCTTATTTTTAAAAAAAGATACAATTCAGCAAAGATGCAGAGTTAAGAAAAGCTAGTAAAGAAGATGATGTGCAGGATGTTAAGCAAACTTTACAGTAATTTGTAATAAAACAGTACTTCTGAATTCAAAAGAACAAGTTTAGGAGCATCAGATTCAAAACAAAGCTGAAATTATATAGATTTAAAATATCTTTAAAGTCAGATGATTGCTTAATGGATTTAGAAGGAAGAGCAAAAAGTCATAAGGCTTCATAACAGACTTATAACCAGAGATGGTTCGAACAGAACACAAGTCTGGCCCATTATTGAGAAAACTGATTGAAAACATAGAATTGCCTGAGAGTTATATATCAAATCAGAATCAGAAAAACAGTTAATATGCCACTATTTTCTGTAGATCCTAGAGCTGATGGTGTAAGTTGACAAAATAAGACATTTTTAATGACGTAATAAAAGTTTTCAAAAATTATTTTAATAAAAATTAATACAATTCTTGAACAGGATGAATTCCATTTCTCGGATAATCCATAGACAATTTCATTACTAATTAGCTGACACATATGAATATTGAGCCTTGCAATCAGAATTCATAAGGGACATAATTGTAGGTGGAAATTTTGATCTGTCTTTGTCACATTCCAAAGAAAATTGAACTTTGAAGAGAACTATTCAAAACTCTTTGGAAGCAGACACCAGGAAGAATCACAAACACATTCTGGGAGGTGAAGGACAACAGAACCAAGAGGTTTTGTAAAGTACAGATACTCTGAATAGACAACCGATGTAACAACTAGGCAAAATATCAAATGCTAAAAGTCAGTATGAGTGCTATGGAAGAAAATAAACCATCACGGGCAAAAGCTGTGTGCAGCTATGGCAAAGACTTTTACATCTGACCAAAAAAAAATCACTTCCAAAGGATGTGCAGAAATCAGAGACAATTTCAGACCAGCAGAAGCACCAATGGATGCTAGGAAACAGTTCCAACTAGGAGATCGCCCACCCTGGTTAGGAGGGGTACTGCATTTGATGAGTTACTTTCACTTCGTAGGTACCTAAGGCATTTTTTTGGGAGATTGGAGATTCAACCAAGCTGAGTTGAATCGAACTTATTTATGCTAAAGGACATCGATTTAAGCTTGATACAGGGGCAGGTGTCACTGTGCTATCAGATCAAATACCATGGCTGCAGAAACAGACATACACAATGAAGATAGAACAATTCCCAAGGTTAAAGAAATACTGCAAAGTAAGTTGAGCAAGAAGGCATCATCTTTAAATTCTTCAAAAAAGTGGTACGGTGGCTCAGTGGTTAGGACTGTTGGCTCACAACACCAGGGACCTGGGTTCGATTCCAGTCTCAGGAGACTGTCTGCGTGGGTTTGCTCTGGTTTCTCCTCCGACAATCCAAAGATGTGAAGGACATGCCAAGTCGCTCACAGTGTCTACGGTTATGCATGTTAAGTAGATTAGCCGTAGGAAATGCAGTGTTAGGGTGGGTCTGAGTGGGATGCTGTTTGGAAAAGTGGTGTGGATCTGGTGGAATGAATGGCCTGCTTCCACACTGTAGAGTCATAGTGTGGAAGGAAACAGACCCTTCGGTCCAACTCATCCATGCCAACCAGATATCCCAATCTAGTCCCACCTGCCAGCATTCGGCCCATTTCCTATTCATATACCCATCCAGATGCCTTTTAAATGTTGCAATTGTACCAACCTCCACCACTTCCTCTGGCAGCTCATTCCACACATGCACCACACTCTGTGTGGAAAAATTGCCCCTTAGGTTCCATTTAAATTTTTTCCCTCTCACCCTAAGCCTTTGTCTTCTAGGTCTGGACTCCTGCACCCCAGGGATAAGATCTTGTCTATCTATCCTATCCATGCCCCTCATGACTTTATAAACCTTTGTAAGGTCATCCTTCAGCCTCCAACTCGCCAGGGAAAACAGCCCCAGCCTGTTCAGCCTCTCCCTATAGCTCAAACCCTCCAACCCTGGCAAAATCTTTGTAAATCTTTTCTGAACCTTTTCAAGTTTCACAACATCTTTCCGATAGGAAGGAGATGAGAATTGCACACAATATTCCAAAAGTGCCTAACCAATGTCCTGTACAGCCGCAACATGACCTCCCAACTCCTGTACTCAATGTTCTATCCAATAGGTTGACAAGGTTCCCTATGGGAGGCTGGTTAGCAAGGTTAAATCGCATGGAATACAGGGACAACTAGCCATTTGGGTACAGAACTGGCTCGAAGCTAGAAGAGAGAGTGGTGGTGGAGGGTTGATTTTCAGACTGGAGGCCTGTGACCAATGATGTGCCACAAGGATCAGCGCTGGGTCCACTGCTTTTCATCATTTATATAAATGATCTGGATATGAACATTGGAGGTATGGTTAGTTCATTTGCAGATGACACCAAAATTGGAGGTGTAGTGGACAGTAAAGAAGGTTACCTCAGATTACAACCGGATCTTGATCAGATGGGCCAATGGTCTGAGGAATGGCAGATGGAGTTTAATTTAGATAAATGTGAGGTGCTGCATTTTGGAAAAGCATATCAGGGCAAGACTTATACCCTTAATGGTAAGATCCTGTGGAGTGTTGCTGAACAAAGAGATCTTGGAGTGCAGGTTCATAACTCCTTGAAAGTGGAGTCGCAGGTTGATAGGATAGTCAAGTCCACCGCTCTGCCCTCATCAATCCTCTTTGTTACTTCTTCAAAAAAATTCAATCGGATTCTATGAGATTGAAGAAATATATCAGTGGAGAAGTAAAAGTGTTTTTGAGGTGGCACAAACTCAGTTATTAATCACGAGATTGAATAAATGCAATCACATGTAAGAAGGATGCTAAGCCATTGTGTCTTGACACACCCAGAAGATTTCCCTCAAGGAATCAAGTTCAAGAAATGACCAAAATGAGTGTCATTTTCTGGAAGGTCAACCAATGGGATGGTTCTTAGGTACTCAAACCCAAATAGGTCCATCAGAAAGCATGTGAGTCCAACACTACTCAATAAATTGATAGCTAGGGAGATTGATCCCATGTCTACTGTTAATGAGAATTTAGCTAATTGTTTAGAAGTAGAATTTTTACCGAACTCAGTGGCAATAGTGAGTCCTGTTAAGTCCCATTAGATGGCCAATCAAGACTGTTCTCTACATTTTTGGGCGGCGTTGTTTAAACAGAACTCCATTTAGGACCACCTCAGCCCCAGAAATCCTCCAAGGGACCATGTCCAATATACAATCAGATTTGGAAAGGATCATATGTCACAGAGATGACATCTCAATACAGGGAGAGCCAGTCAAAAACCTTAACAAAAGAGTCTGTGCAGTGTTAAAATGCCTAGGAGCCATGGGGCTCACTCTTAATAAGAAATGTCAATTTTCAAAGGAGTCAAAGAGACAAAACGGATTAAAGCCAGAATCACAGAAGACAAAGATTGTTAAAGAGTTTCCCACTGCAAAGCTTGATTCATGACCTACAAAGATTTCTTGGCTTGGTAATCCAATTGAAAAACAATACTTGGCAGAATTGTCTGAACCCTTGAGACAGCTACTCAAAAAGATGCAAAAATGGCACTGTGGTTTGTATCAGGAATATGTCTTCCAAAAGATCAAAATCATCTTTACATCCAGAGATGTCCTGGCTCACTACAATCTATCCCTTGCAAGTATTTTGCCTGTGAATGCTACAGTGATAGACGCAGGAGCAGTACTTACACAAGCAAAGTGATATTACTGACCAGAAACTGACCTCAAACAGCTATACAAACAACAGCAAGTCAGAGGGTAGGAAGCCTGCATCGAAAAATTCGTTTCCTGACTCCTCAAAGCCTGTCTGTCATCTACGACTCACAAGTCCAGAGATCTGACTACAAACAGGATTTGATTCCCTGCTACTTTCTCTGCCAGACACTGGACAGTCTTACCTGATTGGTGTTGACAATTTGTTTTACAATGGATAGAACAAAGAATTCTCTGTGCCATTGCCAAGCACGCAATTGTCAAGATTTCCACGTGAGATCCCTGATGTGTTCACATCTGTTGATGGATCACTGTTCGTGATCAGATGGTTTGCAAGGACACCCAGGGAAGCTAAGCATGGGACACCAACGGTCAAATCACTTTTGAAAAACATACCAACTTTTATTCAACCTTGTTAAATTACCAGTCCACCACATCCGACTGTGACTTAACACGATTGACCACTGGCTGGGACACTCTACCTCTCATTGGTAATCGTAACCAAAATAGGATGGCACGATACTCAGTGATTAGGACCCGATTTTGATTTCACCCTTGGGCGACTGCCTGTTTGGAGTTTGCAGGTTCTGCCCGTGTCTGTGTGGGTTTCCTCCGGGTGCTCTATTTCTCCCCACGGTCCAAAGATGTGCAGGTCAGGTGGATTGGCCATGCTAAATTGCCCATGGTGTGCGGGGATGGCAGATTAGGTGGATTAGACAGGGGAAATGCAGGGTTACAGGGAGAGGGTGGAGGAGTGGGTCTGGGTGGGATGCTCTTCAGAGGGTCGGTGTTTTCTCGATGGGCCGAATGGCCTGCTTCCACACTGTAGGGATTGTGTGAAATAATAATGATGACCGTGCAACCATGCTGATTGTTGTAAAATGCATCGGGTTCACTAATGTCCTTTAGGGAACCCTCCTGACCTGGGCAGGCCTACACATGATTCCAGGCCCACATCAATGTGATTGACTCCTGACTGACTATAGCAAACAATTGATAGCTTTGTTAACAATGCCTGCGCTCCATGAATGAACAGTATAAAACATGTCCAATTCTCTTCTGAAAGTTATCATTGAACTTGCTTCCACTGCTGATTAAAGTACAGCGTTCCAAATCACAACAGCTTGCATATTTTGAGCTCACATTATTTGTACGATTACCATGAGTCTGCCGTGATCTTCTAGACAGGCAGACAATAATCTCATTCAGTTCAGCTCCAGCAGTCTGCAACAAAATCCACTCTCCTCATCAAATCAGTCATAGAGGACAGCAAATCGAACACCAGCAAACAAGGTTCAGGATAGAGGAGGCAACAATTTTGATTATCTTCCCCTTGTGGCTATATTTTCTAGTTTGCACTGATCTTCCTGATCAGATAACATTCCAATCTCACTTTTGGTTCACGCGGTGACTCAGAGGGTCCATCCATCTGCCTCTCGTTCATCCCTGAAAACAAAGTCAATGCAAGGCTGCAATCAATACACCTCATGAAGTAAAGTGTGCAATTGACTGGAAGCCAATGTAGGTTACCCCCACCTTCTTCAATGAGTCCGACATTGACATCCATATGGACGGCTGGGCAAGGAAGGACAAAGGAGAGGATTTTGGGAAGGAATGGTGAGGATGTTCTTCAGCTGCTTCATCAACGACCTTTCCTCCATCTTCGATCCAAAGATGGAAACAAAGATTCAATGATGACCGTACAATGTTCAGCACCGATCGTGACTTTACAGACGCTGAAGTAGTCTACATCCAACTGCAACAAGACCTTACTCAACAATTGAAACACCATAGCACACCAGGCTACAGGCCAAGTGCTGAAAGATTAGAATAGATGGATGTTTGATGACCGGTATGGGCATGATAGGCCGAATGGCCTCTTTTTGTGCTGTAAAAACTCCATGATTCTCTGACCTCACCAGCATCCAGATTTGGGCTGACAAGTGGCAACTACATTCATATTGCCCGGATACCTGGCAATATCCATCTCCGGTTATCATCTGAGACATTCAATGGTGTTACCATCACTGAATCTCCCACTGTTAACATCCTGGGGGTTATCATTGACCAGAAACTTAACTGAACTAACCGTGTAAGTATTGTGGGCTACAAGATCAGATCAGAAGCTAGGAATCCTTCAGTGAGTAACTCACCTCCTTACTCCTCAAAAACCTGTCCACCATCTCCAAGGCCCGAGTCAGGAGTGGGATGAAATCCTCCCCACTTGCCTGGATGGTGCACCTCCAACAACACTCAAGAAACTTGATACTATCCAGGACACAGGATGACTGGCACCTCATCCACTCCCTCCACCACCAACGCTCAGTAGCAACAGTGTGTACAGTCTACAAGATGTACGACAGAAATTCACCAGCGATCCTTAGACAGCACCTTCCATAACCACTTCCATCTAGAAGACACGGGAACACCGCCAGCTCTGAGCCACTCACCATCCTGACTTCGAAGGAAATCACCATTCCTTCAGTTTCGCTGGGTCAAAATCCTGGAATTCCCTCCCTATTACATTGTGGGTCAATGTGCAGTGGTTCAGGAAGGCAGCTCACTACCACCTTCCCAACAGCAACTCGAAATGGCCAATAGATGATGGACCAGCCAGCAAAGCCCACATCCCACAAATGGGCGTTAACAAATAATACGGGAGTGCCTGATGTTGGCAGCAGCTGGAAATAACAGAAAAGACTCCCTTTACCTGGATTTGACTTTGATTTGTACGGAAGATTTTAAATGTGCTACTTTGATCAGCTCATCCTTTCCAATAATGGGCAGCGTGGATGACATTACAGATAAGGTCACATTTACAAGTATGAGTAGAGATGTGTTGGATCCATTCTTCAAAGTGAAGCCAATGTTCACTTCAAACACTCATAAAGAGCAATGTGTGAATTCCTACTTAATCCTGTTAGTTGAGATGATGTGGAGGTTCCAGTGTTGGACTGGGGTGGACAAATTTAAAAATCCCATAACATCAGGTTATAGTCCAACAGGTTTATTTGGAAGTGCGCACTTTCGGAGCGCCGCTCCTTCATCAGGTCACTAGTGGAGGAGCAGCGCTCCGAGAGCTTGTACTTCTGAATAAACCTATTGGGCTGTAATCCAGCATTGTGTGATTTTTAACTCTGTTAATTGAGGGGTAAGTATTGGCCAGGACATTGGGAAAACTCTTCAAATTGTGTTATGTGACATTTTACATCATTTGAGAAAGCAGACCTTGGCAGAATCTAAAAGGCAACATATACAGTAATGCAGTACTTGCTCATTCTTGCATTGGAGTAGCAGCCCACATTATGTGTCCAAACCTCTGGAGAGGAATTTGTGTTTGTGTTGTTCTGACTTACTGTGTGTGTGTGCTATCAACTGTGGACCTGTGGTTGACACTTAGCCCAGAATTCCATTGACCACAGCATCCCTAAGTCAGCCCCTAATCTCTGATGGTGAGTAAGTGGGTCTACTCTCAAGACTAATAATGCAAAGCTCAGGTTAATATTTTGGGGGCATGTTCAAGTACGCACTGATGCTGGTGAAGTTGCAATTTTCTGAATCAAATATTGAATTGTAGCTTGAATAGTGATAACTATGAAGTTATCATTTACTGCTTTTTTTTTTCAATCTGATGCAAGGGTCCTTGAAGTGAGGAAATCTGTTGTCTTTAATTGGTTTGGTCTATATGTGACTCCAGACCTATATGCGACTCCAGATCCACTGCAATGTGGTTGATTCTTTCTTACCCTCTGAAATAAACCAGCAAGTCACTCTATCCAAGGGTAATGGGGGATGTACAAATACTAGCCAAGCCAGTGATGCTCACATCCCAAGAAATGAATAAACCCTTTTGAAAGTAAGAGTCAAGATGAGCGCAGTTGACTTCAAACAGTCCTTCAGATGAAAGGGGTAGCCATGGGCACCCGCATGGGCCCCAGAAATGCCTACCTCTTTGTGGGATACGTGGAATAGTCCATCTTCTGCAGTTACACCGGCACCATCCCCCATCTTTTCTTCCGCTATATTGATGACTGTAGCGGCACTACTTTGTGCTCCCAAGCTGTTGAACAGCTCATCCACTTCACCAACACCTTCCACCTTGACCCTAGTCTTAATGTGGACCATCTCTGACACCCCCCTCCTCTTCCTGGACCTCTCTACCTCTATCTCCGGTGACCGACTCAATGTGGACATCTATTTCAAACACACCGACGTCCACAGCTGCTTCGACTACATCTCCTCCCACCCCCACTCTGTAAAAACATGATCCCTTACTCCCAATTCCACCGCCTCTACTGTATCTGCTCCCACAAGGAGCAATTCCACTCCAGGATATCCCAGATGGCCTTCTATTTCAAGGACCACAATTTCCCCTCTCACATGATCAAAAATGCCCTCCATTATATCTCTTCCACATCCCGCACTCTGCCCTTGAATCCCACCCCTCCAACCACAACAAGGATAGAACCCCCCTGGTCCTCACCTTCCACCCCAATAATCTCTGGATACGACACATTATCCTCTGCCATTTCCGCACCTACAATCAGACCCCAGAAGAGGTATAAAACCTGCGCCCACACCCCCCCCCCCCACCTCACCTCCGTCGAAGGTCCAAAAAGATCTTTTCACATCCAGCGGAGATTTTCCTGCATGTCCACCCACCTTATCTACTGTGTCCATTGCTCTCGATGTGGTCTCCTCTACATTAGGGAGACAAGACGCCAACTCGCAGAGTATTTCAGGGAACATCTCTGGGACACATGCACCAAACAACCCCACTGCCCTGTGGCTGACCACTTCAACTCCTCCCCCCCAACTGCCTCAAGGATATGCAAGTCCTGGGCCTCCTCCACCACCACATCAAAGCCACTCAACACTGGGAGGAAGAATATAGAACATTACAGCGCAGTACAGGCCCTTCGGCCCTCGATGTTGCGCTGACCTGTGGAACCAATCTGAAGCCCATCTAACCTACACTATTCCAATTTCAACCAGATGTTTATCCAATGGCCATTTAAATGCCCTTAAAGTTGGCGAGTCTACTACTGTGACAGGCAGTGCATTCCATGCCCCTACTACTCTCTGAGTAAAGAAACTACCTCTGACATCTGTCCTATATCTATCATCCCTCAATTTTAAGCTATGTCCCCTCACGCTAGCCATCACCATCTGAGGAAAAAGGATGTCCACCCTATCTAACCCTGTGATTATCTTGTATGTCTCAATTAAGTCACCTCTCAACCTTCTTCTCTCTGACAAAAACAGCCTCAAGTCCCTCAGCCTTTCCTCATGAGTCCTTCCCTCCATACCAGGCAATATCCTGGTAAATCTCCTCTGCACCCTTTCCAAAGTTTCGCCATCCTTCCTATAATACAGTGATCAGAACCTGTACACAATATTCAAAGTGCAGCTGCACCAGAGTTTTGTACAGCAGCAACATGACATCATGGTTCCGAAACTCAGTCTCTCTACTAATAAAAGCTAACAAACCCTATGCCTTCTTAACAACCCTATCAACCTGGGTGGCAGCTTTCAAATATTTATGTACCTGGGCACAGAGATCTCTTTGCTCATCTACACTACCAAGAATCTTACCATTTGCCCAGTACTCTGTATTCCTGTTGCTCTTTCCAAAGTGAATCACCTCACACTTTTCTGCATTCAACTTCAATTGCCACTTCTCAGCCCAGCTCTGCAACTTATCTATATCCCTCTGTAACCTACAACATTCTTCAGCACTATCCACAACTCCACCGACCTTAGCGCCATCTCCCAACTGACCTACCACTATTATCCCCCCACCTGCATTCACCCATTGCCTTCCCAGCTACCTTCCACCCAGCCCCACCCCCACCCTCCCATTTATCTCTCAGCCCCCTTCCCCCTCCACATTCCTGATGAAGAGCTTTATGCCTGAAATGTCAACTCTACTGCCCCTCAGATACTGCCTGACCTGCTGTGTTCTTCGTGCGTGACATTTTTGACCCTGACTCTCAAGCATCTGCAACCTTCACTTTCTGCTAGTCTATGGAGGGAGTCAGAGAATGGACAGGGATTCCCACATTGGCTTGCTACTCTGGTCAATGTGCACGTGCAGTGAAGAGCTGTATAATCTGCCAATACAGGATCTATTTATTCCACTGTTCTCCATTTATTCCTTGAGTCAGAGAGTCTTCCAAACATCTCTCACTCAGTGGAATAAATTTTCCTCTTGTCTGTCTCTAAGAGCATTCTCTATAATTTTCGTCTTTATCTGCTGCTACTTTCCTGATTCACAGTGAAAGAAGAAGGTTTACTTACCTGCACTATTGATAATTTTAGATACATCAGTAAAGAGCCCCTCTGAACTATCCTCTCCCTGAGTGGTGAGCTTCACTGTTCCTGACCTTTCTCATTGTTTGTTCTCTTTGGTCTTAGGATCAGCCTTGCTATTTCCTTTTTTTTTAAATTCAACTGGACTGCACCCTTGGTCTGATCAGAAAAACAAACAGGTGAGCAGTAGGCCATTCAGTCCTTCCGCCTCCCTTCTCTGTATGATAAGGCCAGGCACCAGAGGAGCATCTGTTGGCACATGACACTGTACACGTGGCTTCACAGAGATTGGGCAAGTGGTACGCAAGAAAATGAGGAGTGGGAGCTGGGGGAAAACCATGAGACCCACCAAGTCCCTTGTCCATCAACAAGATCGTGACTGATCTACTCCCCCAATTCCACTTTCTGGCTTTATTCCCATACAGCCCTTAACTCCCTTTGAACCAAACATCTATTGATCCCAGCCTGCACCCAGAGATCACTGTGTTGGGAAATGTCAAGGAGTCACTGTCCTTTGAGTGAAGGAATGTTCAGTTCAAAATGGCCGACCCTTTCTTCGCTGACTGTGAACAGTTAATTCAAGACTTCGCAGCCAATAGAGAGTCCTGCCAGTATCCTGCCAACACCTTAAGAATGCTGCACATTTCATTAAGAGGTGGAAGGACTGAATAGCCTACTGCTCACCTGTTTCTTATTCTTTTCCAGCACCACTCTGATCTAAAACTCTGGTTTCCAGCATCTGCAGGCCTCACTTTTGCCTGGGTCAAAGGTGCAGTCCAGTTACATTTGGAAAGATAAAACGGAAGCCGCTAGGCTGATGCCAAGACCAAAGAGACTCAGACGATGAGGAAAGGTCTTTCTGTGCTCCAGACAATATTATGACACTGTTGGCGTAGTTTGCGTAAATTTGCATTGTAACCATCTCACCATACAGCCCTTTTGATCATTTCAGTTACCACTTCCCCCCCGCCCCCTGCTCTTTTTCTGCTAATGCAATTCTGTTCATGACCCAACTTCAATGGTGTCAAAATCTTTGGCGCAGTGTTTTCTCACTGCAATGGCAGGCACGAAAGAGGAGTGTCGACCCCCAAAGATTTTCAAAACCAGCCAACAATCTGGACCAACCCGTTCCCTCCAGCGCCCCAAAGCTGAATTGTTGCAAATAATACTGCTGGGGTTTGTCAGATTGTCTCTGGATAAGTGTGATGGAGGGGGGGGGTGAGAAATCAAGAATGAGAATTCAAGGATGAACGTGTCATGTGACCAGTCCACTCACATGACCCGATGGTAGTCACAGCGATAGCACGAGTGAGTCGAGGTCAGGGCTACAGACAACCACTCTTCCGTTTTATACTCTGCTCCACTTCCCTTTCAACTGTATACCTTTGAGAGGAATATCTCACGGAGTATAAATGGCTGGACTGCTACCCAGTTTCCTCCATCAGGATCAGTTAAATTGAAATTAAATCAAATTACATTTTAAATTACATCAATTAAATTGAGGCCTCTGCTGGCGTACTGAGTCCAGTTCTGGCCACTCTGTTAGAGGAAGGATCTCATTAAGTTGAAAAGGGTTCAGAAGAGATTTACCAGGATGTTGGCAGGAATGGAGGGTTTGAGTTATAAGGAGAGGCTGGATAGGGCAGGGATGTTTTTTTCCCCGGACCATAGGAGAGGTGATCTTATAGAGGTTTATAAAATCACAAGGTGAAGGTGAATGGCAGGTAACATTTCTCTGGGGTGGGGGATTTCAAGACTAGGGGGCATATTTTTAAGGTGAGAGGAGAAAGATTTTTAATTTAGAATTCCTACAGGCCCTTCGGCCCAACAGGTCCACACCGACCCTCTGAAGAATAACCCACCCACATCCATTCCCTTATAACCTCTACATTTCCCTTGACTAATGCACCTAACACTATGGACAATTTAGCATGGCCAATTCACCTGACCTGCACACCTTTGGGAGCACCCGGAGGAAACCCACGCAGACACAGGGAGAATGTGCAAACTCCACACAGACAGTCCCCTGAGGGTGAAATTGAACCCAGGTCCCTGGTGCTGTGAGGTAACAGTGCTAACCACTGAGCCACCATGCTGCCCAATGTTGAAAAGGCACGAGAGGCAATATTTTTTATAGAGAGTATGGCTTGAGTATGGAATGAATTTCCAGTCGATGTGGTAGTTGCGAGTACAGTTACAACGTTTAAAAGACATTTAGATAAGTATATAAATAAGAATGGGCCAAGCGCTGGCAGGTGGGACTGGTTGGACCGAAGTGTCTGTTTCCGTGCTGGACACAAAAATGAAAACAGAACATGTTTGAAAAATGCAGCTGGTCTGGTAGCATCTGTGGAGAGAAATGGAGAGTTAACATTTCAGGTCCAGTGGTCCTCCTTCAGAATTAATGGTAACTAGGAAAATGCTGATAATTATGGAGAAGGAGCCCAGTCTGGTCAAACACCAGGAGTGACAGTGAAAGTAATGTCAGTGGACAAGAGAAAAGATTGGAACGGAAATCCCATCCGAGACGGGAGCAGAACTACTGCAAGGTGGGCATGCCTGGAAGAGATGTGGCATGAGTTAAACACTGAATAAAAACCGAAAGAACTGTGGACGCTGTAAATCAGAAGCGAAAACAAAAGTTGCTGGAAAAGCTCAACAGGTGTGGTGTCATCTGGGGAGAGAAAGCAAAGTTAATGTTTCGGGACCAGGTGTGCATGTTGAATTGACCCCTGTCTGTGATATTCGAAAGTTTTTTTGCATTACTCCTCCCCTCCGTGCATTACTCCACTTTCTGACTCAATGGTGCCTGTGTGCTGTTGAAAGCGATTGAAGCTGACCGAACAGTAAAATTCAGACACACTGCAGCTCACTGGATTCGTAACATTATGGTGATGTTATTGGGAAAGTCATTGAGGATGATGGATTAATGAACTGGAGTTAAAATCCCACCGTGCCCACTGGGGACATTTACATTTAATTCAGTCTGTCTGAAAACAAAATGTGGTCCTCAGGACTGGGGAACACATACTTGCTGCTGCTGCTGTCATGAGATCTGCTTCATTGTTTGTCCATTTTGCATCAGCCCCACACATCCGCTGTAGCTCATCTGCAGCTTCCCTGTGGCATCAAACTATACCCGTTTCCCTCCATCTTGTCCTCGAAAAGACACTTCTGCGCCTTGTAACTTCTGGTTGAGCTGGCTGAAATACTGACACTTTTGTTGCTGGATGTCACTTTTTTAAGAATTCTTTTTGCTTTTGCAATTTCAGGCACCTCGCCTATCAACTTATGGTCTGGATATGGACGTTTTTTTTTTCAACGTGCATCTTAGCATCCACACGTCAAGAGTCTTGATTTTCTTCCACAGATTTTTTTATTCTTAGAATAAAATCCCTACAGTGCAGATAAAGGCTAGTTGGCCCATCAAATCTGCACCCACTCTCCAAAGAGCACCCTATCCCTGTCACCCTGCATTTCCCATGGCCAATCCACACAACTTGCACATCTTTGGACTGTGGGATGAAACTAGAGCAAACCCACACAGACACAGGGAGAACGTTCAACGTCAACACAGACAGTGGCCCAAGACTGGAATCAAACCCAGGTCCCTGGCGCTGTGGAGCAGCAGTGCTAACCACCGAACCAACTTTCAAGCAGCCACTTGATAACACAGAATTGAATTTTCCTGGG
>NC_057726.1:64473456-64478522 GCF_004010195.1 Chiloscyllium plagiosum | reverse complement strand
CTGTCAGCATTCTCATCCATAAAAAAAATTGTACTGTAATATGAAATTTGAATATTCTTTCAAACAGACACTGAAAGAATTTTTTCATTTTTTGCTCATCAGGACCATGTGCAAGATATACCAACGTAAACGGAAAATTTATATTGTGTGTAACTTCTGACTGGTTGTCGAATTGACTCTGACTGGTCGAGGCATTGCATGGATTTCTCAGTGAGACACCGTGACCAATCAGAGTGAAGTGTTTAGTTTAAAATTTAGTCTAAGCTTGGCAATTAAGTGTTGATCATCATTAACAGGTACATTCTACATGGCAATGTCTCTCCCAGTTAGAGGTCACTAGCCAGCCAATCTGCATCTTCCTCTCATAGTGTATAAATATTGATTTCCCTTTACAGAATTACATGCAATTCTGGTCTCCTTCCTATCGGAAAGATATTGTGACAAGGATGTTGCCAGGGTTGGAGGATTTGAGCTATGGGGAGAGGCTGAACAGGCTGGGGCTGTTTTCCCTGGAGCGTCGGAGGCTGAGGGGTGACCTTATAGAGGTTTATAAAATCATGAGGGTCGGGGAGTCCAGAACTAGAGGGCATAGGTTTAGGGTGAGGGGGAAAGATATAAAAGAGACCTATGGGGCAACTTTTTCACACAGAGGGTGGTACGTGTATGGAATGAGCAACATTTAAAAGGCATCTGGATGGGTGTATGAATAGGAAGGGTTTGGAGGGATATGGGCCAGACACTGGCAGGTGGGACTAGATTGGGTTGGGATATCTGGTCGGCATGGTCGGGTTGGACCGAAAGGTCTGTTTCCATGCTGTACATCTCTATGACTCTATGACTCTAATTGTATTTCTTGTGAATTGTCCTGATGGAAAAATCCACCTATCCCTTTCTCTCTCATGCATTTATTTAGCTTTCCCTTAAAGGCATCGATACCATCGATTTCAATCATGCCTCGTGGTAGCGACTTTTATGTGATAACCGCTCTCTGGATAAAGAAGTCTCCTGAATTCCCTGTGGGAAGTGTGGAGTGGATAGTTGGGAATTTATCAGTAACCATCCGAGATTTATCATCTTAGTTTGAGCTTCCTCCGTAAGTAGTATCACATCTCCCTGGGGTAGCATGTTGGAAACATGACCGCACTATTCATGGAGTTATCACAAATGTGACTCTAAAAAGTACGCAAAGATTTCAATATGGACCTGCTTTGGGCATCCAGGTTGACAGAAAGCATGGATCAGACAAAAATTATTATTTATAACAAATAAGTCGATGCTAACTATAGGTAAACAGTTATGAACCACCAACATATAACTCCACTGATTAAAATTCGGGTCCATTTACAAAGCCCTCTTTACATGCACACACAGACAGAGCACGTATAGGCAATAAAACATGGGTGTTACAGATGGAAGAAAGGCGGGGGGTAGCTGTTCAGTGGCTCCTAACTATAGGTAAACAGTTATGAACCACCAACATATAACTCCACTAATTAAAATTCGGGTCCATTTACAAAGCCCTCTTTACATGCACACACAGACAAAGCACGTATAGGCAATAAAACATGGGTGTTACAGATGGAAGAAAAGACGGGGGGTAGCTGTTCAGTGGCCCCATGAATCTTATGATTCTTGTGCTGGTCAGAATACTGTACCTCAGTCTTCCTTCTCCAGATGCTTCCACTGGTTTGCAAGAGATGCAGGTTGTGACTGGTTCACTGATTAAAAAGTTTCTGACTTATGAATAAAAGTCACAGCTTACAGCAATGGCTGACATAAGGAAAGATAAACTGATTTTCTTCAGGCTTTTACCCAGAGCACAGCCAGCCCCTGAGCTGATGGTGATAAGAATAGTTTTTCTGTATTTTGTTCACAGCTCCAAGCTGTGGCCTTTTGTCATTGAAAACTAGTTATTAGTCCGCAAACCAATCTGCCATTAGCTGCTAACCAAAGAAAACATCCCTTTGACTCTAGTTTGTCTGCAAACACTGTAGGGTACAGCAAACAGTGTTCACAATGCACATCAAGTTCAATACTTGCAGCAATGCCGAGCTTTTAAAACCATGCGTTTCTCAATCCAGTCCACAATTTGAAAAGAACACAAAACAAAGGCGTAGACTTTATAATAGGAACGCGGCGTTCACTCTGTTAAAGTACCACACTGATGTCAGACTCTGAAGTAAGGCTCATGTGTAGGCATTTATAACTTGGGTTCTGGACGTAAGAAGAAGATGCATGTTCATCACTGAGCAATGCAAATCATTCAGCGATGCTGCTCCACTAAATAGACAGCTCAAAGTTCGATATAAAATTAGCATGTTGGAGATGACTCATTAGACATTTACAGAGTCTAGCTTATTGTTAAAATTGCAGCACTCGCTGATAATAATAGAGAAAGAACTAAAAACATGAATCACTTAATAGCAAGAAACCAGGGCTCGGCCTTTGAAAGGGATGTTCACTCCGTTCAGGCTGGATTTGAAGTTCATGATCCAAGAAACCATTCCCACGCCTGAGAGATAGTTCTGAATGTCCAAAGGTGGACAGAAATGGGGAATGTGTTCACTGCCAACTAATGACTCCTTAAGATAATTCATATTGTGTACAGTTCAGGTCACCACACTTACCAGAAGGAAGAGGATGTTTTGGAGTGGGTACAGAAAAGGTTTACCAGGTATGTGGGATTTTAGTGATGAAGAAAGGTTGGATAGACTGGGTTTGTTTTCATTGGAATACAAGAGGTTGCGGGGCAACCTATTAGAAGTTTATAAGATTGTGAATGGCATGGATAGAGTGGAAAGTCTGAGGTTTTTTTCCCCAGGGTGGAGGGGTCAATTACTACGGGACACAGGTTTAAGGTGTGAGGGGGTTGCTTAAAAGAGTTTTTCAGACTATGGTGGTCAGTGCTTGGAACATGCTGCCAGAGGAAGTGGTGGAAGCAGACACAACAGCAGCATTCAAGAAACACCTGGCCGAATACATGAATAGGAAGAGAATAGAGGGATATGGATCCTGTAAGTGAAGGCAGTTTTAGTATGGAAGGGCAAAATGTGTCAGCACAGGCTTGGAGAGCCGAAGGGCCTGTTCCTGTGCTGAACTGTTCTTTATTGATGAAGGGGCTTTGGAATGCAATATATAAAATATTATGAGTGAGTCTTTTCAGATTTGCCGAAAAAACTAAAAAGATTTCTTTGCTGTTGTCTTGGAAACAAATCTGTTGGGTCTCCTGTTGTCAGCAGGAATACTAACCCTTACCTTGCTACATGCAAGGCTGCTCTCTGTTTCATTGCACCTCTAAGATCTTCCCAGTGGCTACCTGCTATAACAGCAAGGTAGTGGCAAACGCCAAAATGGATGCCTCTGCATTGAGCCAACTGTATTTAAATGCCATCTCAGAGACTGTCAGCTTGGGAAGAGAGTCAGGATAACTTCTGTTAGCTGTAAGGGCAGTGCTAGCAGTGTGGTGGAATACCACCACCTGTGGGTTCCCCTTCAAGCCACACACCATCCTGACTCGGACGTATATCACTGTCACTGGGCAAAATCCTCCTTAACAGCGACATGAATCAAATTTTGTCTTAATCAACAGCTCTTCTCGAGATTTTAACAATTTAACATTTCGGACATCTTGTTTGGTTTTCAGGGGTTCTTTTCCAATCGCACTAACAGATTTATTAGGTGAAGCATTCACTTGGCATATTACCTTCTGAATTTATGTTGGTGCTGGACGTATTTGAACTCACATGGACACAGAACTAGAAGAATTCATCAAGATCCTCAAAAAGGACCAATCCTTGCTTAAAGTATTAAAGTAGGAAAGTATTAAAGCACTCGATAACACATTATTTAAGTTCTCACAAGACAACAAGTATAGGTTAAAAACAAAGGTTTTGGGGGGATTCAAGATGTCGGCGATCTGAATAGATCAGCCTTGCTGAGCTCTGCTCCCCAACCCAAGGCAGTAATAATTTTTCACCCCCCACTTTGGTTTTTATTTGGAAAAAATTACTGTTAAATGGTAAAATGACTGTTTAAATCCTTTTACGACTGCGCGAAAATGACTAAGGGGACACAGAAGCTTTCCCCTTTAAGTGGGCACACAGAAGCTTTCTCTATTTGGGCCTCTCTATTACCCCTAGTTTTGATCAGCTATTCAAGGCTAATTTTGCTCATTTGTTTGACACGATTAAACAAGACCTGCAAAGATGGGGGTCCCTTCCAATGTCATGGCTAGGTCAAGTTGCTCTTATTAAAATGAATGTTCTTCCTCACTGGAATCGTTCTTACAGCTGTCTTCAGGAGCTGAAATGAGCTGTAGGATGTGGGTCACAGGGGGACATGACTTGGTAAGGGGGAGACATGGAAGCTGGTTTGGGAACACAGCCATAGCCATTCAGAACTTACCTTTCCAAAGGCTCCCAGCTTCAGGACTCCTGGGAGGAGTGAAAGATTTACAAGAACCCGGGCCCAAAGCTGTGCCAAATGTGGGATGAGCCATTCCCTCATTGGGAGGGCTGGGGGTAGACTGGGTACCCACTCCTTTATCCCGCACCCAGGAGAACTGGGAATGCTGGGAATGGGAGCAGGAATCCTGGAAATGCCTCTGGAGTCTTTGTAACCCGGCAGAGATTAGGGTCAAAATGCCCGATGCAACCCATGTGTGCATTTCCTGCAAGGAGGAATGATTGGCAGTGTGTATTTCCAGTTTGCTGGGCATGTTGCCCTGGGTGGTGAATACATAGCCAGTGACTCAGCGACACACAAACATGCACACACACATACATACAAACATGCACACACACACGTACATACACACACACAAACATGCACACACACATACATACACACACAAACATGCACACACATACATACACACACAGACATGCACACACACATACATACACATACACAAACATGCGCACACATACATACACACACAAACATGCACACACATACATACACACAAACATACGCACACATGCACATATACACACATATATATGCACATATATATATACACACACATACACATATATATACATGCACATAAACAGACACAAACATGC
>NC_057726.1:64462968-64470260 GCF_004010195.1 Chiloscyllium plagiosum | reverse complement strand
CAAGCATGCAAACACACACAAACAAACACACGCACGTACACAAACAGACACACACAAACACACACACACAGAGTCGCATACATACACACGCATTCACACACACACTCACACACCCACTCACTCGCACATATACCCGTGCTCTCTCTCTCTCTCTCTCACACACATACACATACATTGGCAATGTGTGCACAGTAAATAGTGTCATCTTGAGACTGGCCAAAGCCCATTCTGTCCTGTTTGAGAAACGGGACTATTTTCATCCATTGACAGGATGTGGGCTTTGAACCGGGTGGCTGTGTAGAGGGAAGAGTCATCACATGTAGGCCAGACTGGGTAAGGGTAGAGAAACAGGAGGCTGGAGGAACACAGCAAGCAAGGCAGCATCAGGATGTGGAGAAGTCAGTATTTTGGGTCAGGACCCTTCATCAGGAGAGTCCTGAAAAAAGGGTTATACCCAAAACGTTGACTTCTCCACCTCCTGATGCTGCCTGGCTTGCTGTGCTCTTCCAGCCTCCTGCCTGTCTACTATGGATGCCAGCATCTGTAAATTTTTTCTGTCCCCTAGACTGGGTAAGGGTGGCAGATTTCCTTCCCTAAAGTGTAACAGCTACCTAGATGGGTTACATAGTCACCGTTGTTGAGTCTAGCTTCTAATACAGATTCATCGACTCTGGTGGGATTTGAACCATTTCCTGCAATACTCCTCCTCTTCCCTGTACCATACCCACAACACAGGGATGGAGTGGACACTCATGGTGGGCACTCATGGATAAAACAACAGCTTTGCAAGGCATCACTATCCCTTCGAACGCACTGAGAACAAGGTCAGTCCACAGCACCAGCAGACCGTACAGATCCAAGGAACAATTGGACAGCAAGACCCAAGTGATCAGTTGTTTTCTTAAAGTCTTGAAGGTCTTGTCCAAGCTCACTCTCCCAAACTGGACACAAAGCACAAAATATTGTGCTGCATATGACATTTGATCAGAAAAAGCCTGCAGTGCAGTGATCGCTGGATGTTAACTCGAAGCAGGCACCGTATTAAACCCCATTAAGCAGTCTCTTCATTAGCAGCTGGGATTAAGGAATGCTGCTTGGTTGTTATAGCATGTGAACTAAGCGTTCTATCTGCACAGTCACGGTGCACGCTATGAAATAGGCTTCCTACAGATTCCTGGCTGTTAGCAGCACCAAGTTAGAAAAAGAGTCATAGTCGTAGAGATATACAGCACAGAAACAGATCCTTCAGTCCACCTCGTCTATGCCGACCAGATATCCTTTATAAATCTAATCCCATTTGTCAGTATTTGGCCAATATCCCTCTAAACCCTTCCTCTGCACATATCCACCCAGATGCCTTTTAAATGTTGTAATTGTACCAGCCTCCACCACATCCTCTGGCAGCTCATTCCATACACGTACCACCCTCTGCATGAAAAGGTTGTCCCTTAGGTCGCTTTTATATCTTTTATATCTTTCCCCTCTCATCTTAACCCTAAGCCTTTAGGTTTGGACTTCTCCACCCTGGAGTCCTTGACTATTTACCCTATCCATGCCCCTCATAATTTTGTAAACCTCTATAAGGTCACCCCTCAGCCTCCAATGCTCCAGGGAAAACAGCCCCAGCCTGTTCAGCCTCTCCCTGTAGCTCAAACCCACCAACCCTGGCAACATCCTTGTAAATCTTTTCTAAATTTTTTCAAGTTTCACAATGTCTTTTCTACAGGAGGAAGAGCAGAATTGCACGCAATACTCCAAAAGTGGACTAACTAATGTCCTGTACAGCCGCAACATGACCTCCAAACCCCTGTACTCAATACTCTGACCAATAAAGGAAAGCATACCAAACGCCTTCTTCACTATCCTATCTACCTGCGACTCCACTTTCAAGGAGCTATGAACCTGCACTCCAAGGTCTCTTTGTTCAGCAATACCAGCACTGATCCTTGTGGCACTCCACTGGTCACAGGCCTCCAGTCTGAAAAACAACCCTCCACCACTACCCTCTGTCTTCTGCCTTCGAGCCAGTTCTATATCCAAATGGCTAGTTCTCCCTGTATTCCAAGTGATCTAACCTTGCAAACCAGTCCACCATGAGGAACCTTGTTGAATGCCATACTTAAGTCCACATAGATCACATCGACCACTCTACCCTTATCAATCTTCTTTGTTACTTGTTCAAAATACTCAATCAAGTTAGTGAGAGACGATTTTGTATGATTTGATGCATATATATCTATTCAAGATCACTCAATTAAAAACCAAATTATCTACTGACAATCAATGTCAGAGGTGAGAAACACAAAGGCATTGCAAGATTGCAAGTATTGGGAGAATTAAATGTAGTTCTCTTCACATTTTGTCCTGCTCGTTTATGCGTTATTGCCCTTTTCAGAGTCACAGTGATTAGAAAGGACAGAAGTAGGAAAGAGTAACCAGTCTGTCCCCAGACCTGCCAATAGCTGGGATTAAAGCTAGTGGGGTGATGGATAGACAGTTCCTTGCTCAGATCCACAAGTCCAACAAAGTACAATTCCGCAGTGTTTATCCATCTCCCTCACAATTCCACCGTTCAGTACTGAATGACTAACCACCCTCTTTGTCCCCAGACACAGGATTGGTCAGGGGGCTCGGGTGTCAATACATCTCCACCGTGTTTAATTCCAATTCCTGGTCTACTCTCACTCAATGAATCAAGAGGGACCTCTTGTATCGGCCCCTCTATTCCCCTCACTGAGATCCTGGACTTAGCTTGCTCCCCCTCAGTGTGGTAAGTTGACAATGGCCATTGCTTTCGACTGGAGCTGATGGAGCCCACAGTGGTAGCGCCCACCTGACGGACAGCTCTCTATGGAGGGGGCGGAGTACTTTGCCCTGAGAAAGGAGGACTGGTCTTCCTGCAAAGCAGCTGATGTCATCGCCAAGGTTAAATAACTGAGGGACAAGTACGAGGAAAATGGGCAGTTTGTAGCCTCCCCCCCACCCAAACCACTCCGCTGGCACTCCAACGGGGGACAGTGACAATCCAACTAGGCAAACTCATAAATGATCTGTAAGATATCGATGAGGGAACTGTGCAAGATGAGGTTTGAATGTGGGAACCGACTGAGATCAGAAAAGTAGAAATGTTGAAAATCGGAACAAGAGTAGGCCATTTGGCCGATCTAGCCTGCTACACCATTCAATATAACTATGGCTGATCATCCAACTGAGTTCACTGTTCCTTCTTTCTCCTCATGCCCTTTGATTCCTTTCGCCCTAAGAACTATATCTGACTCATTCTTGAAAACATTCAGTGTTTTGTCCTCAACCGCAGTCTGAGGCTTTTTATTAAAATGTATACATGGGATATGGCCTGTCCTTGGCCAAGCCAACATTTATTGCCCATCCCTAATTGCCCATAGCAACCACATTGCTTTGTGGGTGTGGAGTTGCGTGTAGGCCAGAAGGCATTAGTGAACCAAACAGGGTTTTGATGACTATTGACAATGGTCACCATTAGAACTTTTTTTTTAAATTTCAGGTTCCTGTTGAGTTTAAAGCTCACCATCTGCCACACAGAGAAGTCAAACCCATGTCCCAAAAAATAGAAATAAAAACAGAGAAATGCTAGGTAAACTCAGCGGGTCTGCCAGCATCTCTGGAAAGAGAAACAAAGTTAGTGTTTCGAATCCAGCTTGATGCTGTTTCAGGATTGTTCCCAGAACATTGGTTTGGCGTTCACGATTACTAATCCAGGAAAATGGCCGACACATCTCATGGCACAGTGGCTTAGTGATTAGCACTGCTGCCTCACAGCACCAGGGACCCGGGTTTGATTCCAGCCTCGGGCAACTGTCTGTGTGGAGTTTGTATGCTCTCCCTGTGTCTGCGGGGGTTTCCTCCGGGTGCTCCGGTTTCCTCCCACAGTCCAAAGATGTGCTGGTTAGGTGAATGGGCCATGCTAAATTGCCGGCAGTGTTCAGGGATATGTAGGTTGGGTGCATTAGTCAGGGGTAAATGTAGAGTAATAGGGTAGGAGAATGGGTCTGAGTGGGTGACTCTTCGGAGGGTCGGTGTGGACTTGAGCCAAATGGCCTGTTTCCACACTGTAGGGATTCTATGATCTGCCTCCATGATACAGCAGAAACTTGGCTTCAGAAGCTGTTAACCTCGAAGTGAAGGATTGCCAAATCAATGCCACAGAAATCGATCTGATCTTGTCAGTGTGAACGAGACGTTTACTTGTCTGATGTGACGTTAACATATCTGAGCAAGCCACACTCACCACCAATATCCTGTCTGTACGCATCGCGGCTTGGTACAGCGACCGCTCTGCCCAGGACAGTAAGATACTACGGAGAGTTGTGAACACAATCCAGATCATGATGCAAGCCAACCTTCCATCCATTGACTCCATCTACACTTTCTCACTGCCTCGGGAAGGCAGCCAACATCATCAAAGACCCCTCCCACCCTGGTGATAACCTCTTCCGTAGAAAATACCGAAGCTTAGAAACACAAACCAACAGGTTCAAGAATGGCTTCTTCACCGCTCCTATTGGAACGCTGAATGGTCCTCTCAAATTTCAAAGCTAATGTTGACCTTGCTCTTTGGGCACCTTCTCTGCAGCCATTACCTTTGTATTCCTCGTCCTGTTCGATCACCCTATGACCTTTGGCTGTTATGGTCTGTCTGTACCGGCAAGACTTTTCACTGTACTGAGGTACGTATGACAACAATAAACCAAATCAAGAACATTATCTATTCAATGGGGAGGGAGGAGATAGGCAAGGTGCAGATTGGGTGATGGGGATGCACACTGTAGTGAGGACAATTTAGTTTCCACTCAATGAGTAAAGCACCACATGCGATGATACTGCGCCATGTAGGAACAGCCAGTTCTGAAGCCTTGACTCACTTGAATTCTATGAGGAAATTGATGCCCGTGACAATCAGCTTCAGCATTGTCTGGGGCTCCATACGAATTGATTTTGGGGGAGAGTGGGTAAAGAGGAAGGGGATGTGTGTCCTGATAAATCTTCGGCTGAATCCGACAGGTTCATTAACCCAAAGGGTCTGGGCTAACGGCTGGTAGATGTCCATCAGCAAGGGCAAGGGGCTTTGCGAATGACCCCAGGAGAGGTGGGGGAGTGGGGAGGGGGGAGTCAAGGGGTGAGGAAAGGAAGAGAGAAATGTGGGGGGTGCGGAAGCTCGACTCACCCTGCTCAAGTCTCAGATCCCGCCAGCTGATCGCGGAGTGAAGACGGTAGAGGTGGCGCCAGTCCAGAGCGTCTCGCCCTCCGGGCTGGAGGCGGATGCGTGGCGGGAAGCAGTCTGCGGGAAGAGAAACATGGAGAAAGTAAATGCAACGAGAAGCAAGGAGGGTGGAGCGGCACGTTAACAACTGACCTCGAATATCGTCGAAGGGAGGCCGGCGATCGTCAGCCGTGTGGGAGGTAGGCTCCGTGGTATTGGTCAAGGCCGCTCATGTATTCTTTGCTGAGGCAACATGTCAGGAAGAGTTTCACAATTAAGGGCCACCGGCATGCCCACCAAAAAGGGCCCCGGATTTTTGAGAGGACAGGGGAACGTTTCGTGTCCCACTCGGGGAGGGCAAGCATGCATCGTCCATTCCCAACACCGTCCCAACTGTGAAGCTGGGGACTGACAGGAAGGCCTTAGGCCCACACTGCAACCTTCTCAGATGGACAGGCAACGTGACAGTACCAGCTGTCACTCAGTCAGCAGCATCCAAGTCAGAACATTGTGGCTTCACATCCCACAGCCACGTCACCTCGGCTGATGCTCCCTGAGTTCTTTGCTGAGAGACTATTGTCAGAGATGGCGCATTTTTAGGTGAGGGATTAAACTGAGGGCTCGTCTTCCTGCTCTGGTGATTGTAAAAGATCCCGTTGCACTAATCAAAGAAGGATCTGTTCTTGGTGCCCTCGCTAATATTTCTCTCTCAACAATTCAAACAAGCTAACTCAGCCATTGCAACATTGTTATGATTATAGGTTCATACAGCGCAAAAAAGGCCCTTAGGCCCATCAAGTCTGGACTGGAATAAGTATCACTCAGTGCGCTAATGCCAATTTCCTGTACCTGTCCCATATCCTTGATATGATATGATCTGGTTTCGACCTCAACTCTACATTCCAACACTATAAATGCAGGTTTCTCTTTCTCAAGTGTAATTTATCCTTTGGAGATTTCTGTACAACAAAACTGGACTCATACCAACTCTGGGCACCCTCCTATATAGCTTTTTCCTAGTCCACATGACTTTGTCTGTGTTAATTCACTGATTCTCACCCCGCGCTCTGACGTATAACAGCGCTGAAATGAATCTATTGAATGCGGAGCTCACTCAACCTTTTTGTAGCAACTGCAAATACTGTAGAGACATCCTTCCAGCTCTTTCATTGTATATTTCAAGCAAATGAGGCCACAGGCAATCCGAGTGCCCTCAGAGTATATCCCAATACAAGCCGAATTATCGCAGAGTACAATGGGACCAAGTTATCTCAGAGTACAACGAGACCTTGATCAGATGGGCTGATGGGTCAAGGAGTGGCAGATGGAGGTTAAATTAGATCAATGTGAGGTCCTGCATTTTGGAAAAGCAAATCAGGGAAGGACTTATACACACAATGGTAAGGTCACTATGGATGTTGCTGAACAAAGAGACCTTGGAGTGCAGGTTCATAGTTCCTTGAAGATGGAGTCACAGGTAGTTAGGATAATGAAGAAGGCCTTTGACACATTTGTCTTTATTGGTCAGTGCATTGAATATAGGAGTTGGGAGGTCATGTTACAGTTGTACAAGAGATTCAAAGTTTGTGCGAAGATTTGTAGCTCGGGTGCTCGTTGTTGTGGTTCTGTTCGCCGAGCTGGAAGTTTTTGTTGCAAACATTTCGTCCCCTGGCTAGGCGACATCATCAGTGCTTGGGAGCCTCCTGCGAAGCGCTTCTTTGATGTTTCCTCCGGTGTTTATAGTGGTCTGTCCCTGCCGCTTCCGGTTGTCAGTTTCAGCTGTCCGCTGTAGTGGTTGGTATATTGGGTCCAGGTCGATGTGTTTGTTGATGGAGTTTGTGGATGAATGCCATGCCTCTAGGAATTCCCTGGCTGTTCTCTGTCTGGCTTGCCCTATGATAGTAGTGTTGTCCCAGTCGAATTCATGTCTGCGACAACAAGCAACATGAATTTGACTGGGACAACACTACCATTATAGGGCAAGCCAAACAAAGAACAGCCAGGGAATTCCTAGAAGCATGGCACGCATCCACAAACTCCAACAACAAACACA
>NC_057726.1:64455916-64462755 GCF_004010195.1 Chiloscyllium plagiosum | reverse complement strand
CAGGGGACGAAACGTTTGCAACAAAAACTTCCAGCTCGGTGTACAAGAGATTGGTTAGGAATACTGCATTTAATTCTCGTCTCCCACTTTTAGGAAAGATGTTGTAAAACTTGAAATGATTCAGAAAAGATTTGCAAGGATGTTGCCAGGATTGGAGGGTTTAACTTACAGGGTGAGGCTGAATATGCTGGGGCTGTTTTCCCTGGAGCATCGGAGGCTGAGGGGTGACCTTATAGGGGTTTATAAAATCATGGGGGGCATAGATAGGGCGAATAGCAAAGGTCTTTTCCCTGGGGTGTGGGAGTCCAAAACTAGAGGGCATAGGTTTAAGGTGGGAGGGGAAAGAGTTAAAAGGGATCTAAGGGGCAACTTTTCCATGGAGAGGGTGGTGCGTGTATGGAATGAGCTGCCAGAGGAAGTGGTGGAGGCTGGTACAATTACAACATTTAAAAGGCATCTGGGTGGGTATATGAATAGGAAGGGTTTAGAGGGATATGGGCCACAAGCTGACAAATGGAACTAGATTAATTTCGGATACCTGGTCGGCATGGACGAATTGGACTGAAGGGTCTGTTTCCATGCTGTACATCTCTCTGACTCTATGATTCTATATCTAATTTTGTCCTCACTGGTTACTGTTGTGTTAATGCATAGATTCCAGACCAAATAGTGACTGTACCTTGGAGACATACACAACATGTGACATTCCAACATGATCACATCAGTGACCTTGCTGAGCCAGGACAAAGGACGTGGGCAGAACATTCTCTCAGTGATCTCTGTTGGGAATTTGACACGGTTTGTAGAGAAGAGCTTTGATCCCAGTTTTGCTTTGAGCCATCCAGGGATGCCTGACAGTCAATGAACCCTTTCTAAGGTGGGACCATTGTCATGATGGAGGGAAACAGGGCAGGAAGTTTTCACACAGTGAGATCCCACAAACTGGATTTTGACCAATCACATCCATGAAGTGATGGTGAATCAGAAATGGATGGAGTCCGTTACGAACACGCTTCTTCATAGAAGAGTTGTTGAAAAACGGAATGCGACCCAAGGGACCAAGTACAATGGCAACGTGAGATGGGGTCTTATGGCACAGCGGTAGTGTCCCTATCTTTGAGCTAGAAAAGCCAGGTCCAAATCCCACATACAATAGAGGCGGATCATAGCATGTCTGAACAGAGTATAGAAATGTATGCAGAAGAGTTATACATGTTGTTAGCTAGGCCACAGTAACAGGATAGTGCCCAGATTTGTGTATTTGTCTTGAAGAGAGTTTTAAGATCCCACAGAGGGTATAGCCAGGATTCATGGAGAGGTCAACTAATGTGGTTCCTTGAATCAAGCAATACTGCCTGTGTTTCTTTTTATTAATGATTGTTTGTCACTGGCTGGGCCAGCATTTGTTGCTCATCCCTGGTTTATCTTGAGAAGGAGAAAGTGAGGACTACAGATGCTGGAGATCAGAGCTGGAAATGTGTTGCTGGAAAAACGCAGCAGGTCAGGCAGCATCCAGGGAACAGGAGAATCGACGTTTCGGGCATTAGCCCTTCTTCAGGAAAGACGAGAAGGTGTTGGTAAGCTACCTTCTTGAACCACTGCAGTCCACAGGGACATCCACAATGCCGTTAGGTTTCCAGGATTTTGACGCTACAACACTGAAGGAATACTGGCATGTTTCCAATTCAGGAAGGTGTGCTTCTTGGAGGGAGCTTGTGTGCTGTGCATACGTGGCACATACCACTTATCTGTCCAGGACTAAACGTTGACCAGGCCTTGCTGCACTTGGACATGGACTAGTTCTGTCTCTGAAGAGTTGCAAATGAAGCTGAACGTTGTACAGCCATCAGCGAACATCCCCACTTCTGACCTGATGATGGAGGGAAGGTCATTGATGAAGCAGCTGAAGATGGTTGGGCCGAGGACACTACCCTGAGGAACTCCTGCAGAGATGCCCTGGAGCTGAGATGATTGATCTCCAACAACGACAACCATCTACCTATGTGCCAGGCACGACTCCAGCCAGTGGAGAGTTTGCCCCCTGACACCCACTGATTCCAGTTTTGCTAGGGCTCCACGATGCCTCACTTGGTCAAATGCAGCCTTGATGTCAAGGGCTGTCACTCTCCCCTCCCCTCTGGAATTCAACTCTTTTATCCATGTTTGAACAAAGGCTGTAGTGAGATCAGGAGCTGAGTGGCCCTGGCGGAACCCAAATTGAGCAAGTTATTGCTGGGTAAGTGCCACTTGGTAAGGCTGTTGACAGCATTGTCTATCAATAGGGTCAATGTGCTGAGGAGTGGCAGATGGAGTTTAATTTGCACAGGTACTTTGGTAAAACAAAAAAAGGGCAGGACTTATACAATTAATGGTTGGGTCCTGAGGTATGATTTATAATAGGAAGATCTAGGGGTTCAGGCACATAATTTTACGACATTTGCATCACATTTAGACAATGTGGTTAAGAAGGTGTTTAGCATGCTTGCCTTCATTGCTCAGATCTTTGAGTATAGGAGTTGAAGGTCATGTTGAGGTTGTCCAGGACATTGGTGAGGCCTCTTCTGGAGCACTGTGTCCAGTTCTGGTCACCCTGCTATAGGGAGGGTGTTATTACATTGGAGAGGACTCACAAAAGATTTACTAGGATATTGCTAGGAAAGGAGGGTTTGAGTTATAAAGACAGCCGCAACATGACATCCCAACCCCTGTACACAATGCGCTGGCCAATAAAGGCAAGTGTACCAAACGCCTCCTTCACCACCCTGTCTACCTGCAACTCCACTTTCAAGCAGCTATGAACCTGCACTCCAAGGCCACTTTGTTCAGCAATACACCCCACGACCCTACCATTAAGGGTATAAGCCCTGCCCTTATTTGCCCGACCTCATATTCATCTAAATAAAACTCCATCTGCCACTCCTTGGTCCATTGGCCCATAGACAGCGATATGAGTAAAATCCCGCTATGGCAACATGAAAATGAAAATGCTGTAAGCTGATGAGACTGGAACAATAAGTATGCCCCGGGTCGGGTCATCCTCTGTATTAATATAAAATCCGTTGGGTCAATAAAGGAAGGTATCCTCCTGCCCTTTCCCAGTCTGGTCAACTGCCAACATTGAAATATGGTTGAGTTTTAACTGGCCTCTGAGCATGTCATTTCATTGGATCAAAGGTTGCTACACCAAACTGGGAAAAAGAAACCCAAGTAGTCTGCCATCAACATAGGCATCAAACACCACAACAGCACATCCAAACCAGTCATTTTTCTCCTCAGTAATAGCTGGGGGATTGTGCCAAAAGTGTGAACAGCTGGTTGTCATTGTACCAGCCTCCACCACTTCCTACGGCAGCTCATTCCATATACACACCAAGAAATGGCCTGTCATATAGATTGATGCAATCAATGTTCCTGACTGTACAGGAGTTGGGAGGTCATACTGCGGCTTTGGTTAGGCCACTGTTGGAATACTGTGTTCAATTCTGGTCTCCATGCTATAAGAAGGATGTTGTGAAACTTGAAAGGGTTCAGAAAAGATTTGCAAGGATGCTGCTGGGGTTCGAAGGTTTGAGGTTGAGTCGGCTGAGGCTATTTTCCCTGGAGCATCAGAGGCTGAGGGGTGACCTTATAGAGGTTGATAAAATCATAGATAGGGTGAAAAGACAAGGTCTTTTCCCTGGGGTAGGGGAGTCCAAAACTAGAGGACATAGGTTTAAGGTGAGAGGGGAAAGATATAAAAGGGCCGTCAGGGACAGCTTTTTCACACAGAGGGTGGTGTGTGTATGGAATGAGCTGCCAGAGGAAGTGGTGGAGGCCGGTACAATGACAACATTTAAAAGACATCTGGATGGGTACCCAAATAGGAAGGGTTTGGAGGTTTATGGGCCTAAGGTTGGTAAATGGGACTAGATTAATTTAAGGTGTCTGGTTGACATAGACGAGTTGGACTGAAGGGTCTGTTTCCATGCTGTACAACTCTATGACTGTTTGACTCTGCACAATTCAACCATTGTTCTTGGTGATATGTTGGTAATATTTCTAGCCCATTAACGTTGCAATGGTACTACCCTACCAAATTTAGAGTGGATAAATTTGATGAAAAACTGCACTGAAACTTTTCACATTAACCGAAACAGATAATCAATCTATTTATTCACCATTTCTTCTGAAATCAGCACCATTTGGACACTGCCTCTGGGCTCCGACTGCATGCTCAAATCCCGAGACTTTTACCCTGCAACTGATAGTGCTGTTGACCGAACGAAATGTGAATCCAAAGAATGCCTGCAGACTCTTTCTGCTGGAACAAATCCCCGCTGTTTTTTTTCTGTGATGTTTCTGGAGGCAATTTGACACAAGATTGGGGGGGGTGGTGGTGGAGGGATAGCCAGTCTCCTAAATTGGAGCTACCTCAAATTCCCAACTCTGTTCTTCCATCAATCATGTTAACTGATCCGTCAAGCAATCTTTGAACTGTGCCCAGGAACGGATCAAAACGAAACATTAATCCAGAAAAGCTGTGTCTACTTGGTTGTTTTCCGCAGGGACTGCTGTTAACAAACTATAGTCAGCTGCTGTCATCTCTGTGTGACCTGGGAACAGGGATGCATCAGCCTCGCATCTGGCTCTTCATCAAGGTAATTGGGACACAAAGTACAGATGTGGCCTACCCTCCAGGATTGCCTTGGAAGTTCAGGGATTGAAGATGAAACACCTGGATATTCTGTAGGGGCGATGTTGCAAAAAATAAAATCACTGTCAATTTTTCTCAGTTGTAAAGGTGTCATGCATGGGTTTAAGGGGTTGGTTGACAGACGCCAGAAATCATCAAGTTGATATGGTGCACTCAGAATGGACAGGCTAGAGACTTAATAATGGGAACATGGGATATGGCCCTACAGTGTGGAAATAGGCCATTCAGCCCATCGAGTCCACACCAACCCTCCAAAGAGCATCCCACCCAGTTCATGTAACTCTGCATTTCCCATGGCTAATCAAACTAGCCTGCACATCTTTGGACTGTGGGAGGAAACTGGTGCACACTCACGGAGACACGGGGAGAATATGTAACCTCCACACAGACAGGCTGGAATTGAACCCGGGTTCCTGGTATTGTGAGGCAGCAGTGCTAACTACTGAGCGCACCATACCAGTCCGAAGCTGGATTCAATGAAGTGACACCTCCTACACAAACAGAGATAGCAAGCTGATGGGGACGGCTTTCAACCACGGACAGGGATGGAGGTGTCCAACAAAGCTTCACCGACCAGATCTGGAAATACACAAGAAACACAGAAAACGCTGGGGGGGGGGATCTCAGCAGGTCTTGACATTTTGAATCTGGTCTGACTCTTCTTCAGAACTGAAAAACAGACAGACAGACTGAGCGAGCGCCAGAAGGGTTGACTTGGGGAGGGGTTTTGAGCGGCAACATTTGTTTATCAGCACCCCAGCACAAACAGGTATCCTGAGGAGATGGGAAGCCGAAAGATACATATGATCAGTTCATTGGGAAAGAAAGCCAACTGAAGTCTATAATCTTCTCAGACAAGCGTCCCCTCATGGCTAGAAGATAACAGAAACAATAAATCTGAGGATGAAACAAAAGGATAAATCAAATTGTGACCGGCTTTGAAATGTCCTTCCTGATTCCAGTGTTTATAGAATGCTTTGAAGTGTGACATTAATAGAACAGAGTTTTAATTTTAAATAATGTTGTCAGACCGGCACTGAACTGGGAGCTTTAAGTACTCTGAGAGCACTGATTCCACTCCAAGCCAGGAATCCATCAGATCACCTCACTGACTTCCTTCATTTTCCTTTGGTTGCAGTCCAAAATCCATCTTGTGCTCCTTAGTTCTTCTGAAAAGCTTTGGCAAAGCATTTTCACTAGCCAAATCACTGGCTGTTACCAACAGGCACCCTTACCAAGAGATTGAGCAGCGCTCCAGATAAATAATTTGGCCAAAAAATGAAAAGGAAAGACAGCAAATACCTCCCCCCCACCCCGACCAAAGAACGCAACACAGAATGAGTAAGGAGGCTCTATTGTGTCTGGTAAGAATTCTGGGGGTGGGGCCTAAAACAGCCCCATCACCATGGGAACAACAGAAGGCCTGGATCACTTCCTCTCCCTCCGGGGTGACATCACCAGGGACAGTGATGTAGAGGTCGGTCTCCACTCAAGAACTGGCAAATCAGCATCAGTCTTCTGGTGACTCCATGAGGTGCAGGCATTTACCAATATCACCCAACACCCTCAAGGCTGTGAGCCTCCACACCCACTGTAGCACCAACTGCAGGCCATGCCGGCGAAAAACAGAAGAGAATGGCAAAGGGGTCGACGTTAACTTGGACATTATCCACCATTGGTGCCCACACTGGGTCCCAGACATAGTCATTGAGTCATAGGGATGTACAGCACGGAAATAGACCCTTCGATCCAACCCGTCCATGCCCACCAGATGTCCGAATCTAATCTAGTCCCATTTGCCAGCACTTGGCCCATATCCCTCTAAACCCTTCATATATCCATCCAGATGTCTTTTAAATGCTGTAAGTGTACCAGCCTCCACCACTTCCTCTGGCAGCTCATGCCACGCATTGCTGGTAGAGACAACGTCCTTACACCAACCTCCACACATCCGGCCTTGTCATCACATGAGCTGCTATCACACACAACCCATTGGCAGTTACTAATGGTCCCCATTAGCAGCAACAAAAACAAAAACTGCTGGAAAAGCTCAGCAGGTATCTATGGAGAGAAAGCAAAGTTCAGATTTCGGGTCCAGTGACCCTTCCAGTGACACACACACACACCACCCCCCCCCACACACACA
>NC_057726.1:64438087-64452913 GCF_004010195.1 Chiloscyllium plagiosum | reverse complement strand
CTTTAGCAGCTATTGATTCTCCCAGGCTGACCTTCACCCACTCCTCTGTCTGCCCAACTGTTTCTCTCTCTTCGATCTCTATCCCCACCTACGGTTAACCCTCACAGACCCCCACCCACTCCATCTTCTGCCTAAAAACCAACTGCTTCCTCGCTACCGTCAGTTCTGAGGAAGTCCATGATTTGGAGGTGCGGGTGTGAACAAAGCTAAAAATCACACAGCACTGGATTATAGTCCAACAGGGTTATTTGGAAATATTAGCATTTGGATTGCCACTCCTTCGTCAGGAAGCTTGTGGGGCAGGATCACAGGACACAGAAACCTATGATCCTACTCTACTACCTTCCTGACGAAGGAGCAGCGCTCTGAAAGCTTGTACATCCAAATACACCTGTTGGACTATAACCCGGTGGCTGTGTTATTTTTAATTCTGAAGACGGGTCACTGGATCCCGGAACATTAACTCTGCTTTCTCGCGACAGGTGCTGCCAGAGTTTGCTCAGTGATTTCAGTTTCCATTTCCAATTTCCAGCAGTTCTTTTGTTGATCATATGGCCGGTCATGGAACCAGCACATGGAACCCAAAGAAGGCCTTGGTGAGCTACGTTGAAGCAACGGCCTTCAAGATGTGACCACCTGCGCTGGCACGAAAGAGATCGAGATGGACTGGGACCGGTGGCCGCTTCTTGCTGCCCCATTGTCCCTCATGTTGACGGGAGGAATTAAGCCCGAGTGTGCGTGAGCGAATACCCATGAGGAGGAGGCTGGTGGGGAATGCAAAGAACTGCAGGGAGCTGCCGAATGGAGAGCATATTCCAGTTCAAGATGGCGGCGGCGTCGCAGCGTGCAGGCTCCTGCCCGGTGCTCATCTGCCCCGTCCACCTGCACTTTTCTCTCCTTCTTTCAATGCCCCTTCTTTCTTGCTTTAATCTGCTTCCCTTCTGTGGAGATCGGGCCAGCGGTGGGGGAGGGATCCCATCGCAGAGGAGATCGCCCCCTTGCGAGGCCAGCATGGCCGAACACTGAAGAAGGACTGTAATGTGGAACTTATAACTTTATTTTTGTACTTTGTGAGGACTGGAATGTTGAGCTTTTATACTTTACACCTCAGATTTTGAACCATTGGTCCTAAGATGGTGCTCGGAGAATGGCGACTTTGCATGAATTTTCACTGTACTCCCGTATCTCTGTACTTGAGTCCACATGACAATGAAACCCAATTCCTAATGCTAATATTGTCCTCACGTTGTCAGTAGAAGGATGAGGAAGGACACCACTCCAGAGGTGACTGGAGGAGATAGGCAACTTGGCAGAGACTACAGACGGTGGAGATTGGACCTATCGCACCCAGCATTGGCAGTGGTGGACAACTCTTAAGAGAAGTGGCTCACTGAGGGAAGGTGGCACGGTGGCTTAGTGGTTAGCACTGCTGCCTCATAGAGCAAGGCACCCAGGTTCGATTCCAGTCTCGGGCGACTGTCTGTGTGGGTTTCCCCAGGGTGCTCTGGTTTTGTCCCGTAGTCCAAAGATGTGCAGGTTAGGGTGGATTGGCCATAGTGTTCAGGGATATGGAGGCTAGGTGCATTAACCAGAGGAAAAATGCAGGGTGACAGGGATAGGGTAGGGAGATCGGTTGGGTTGGATGGCACTTTGGAAGGTCGGTGTGGACTTGATGGGCCGAATGGCCTGTTCCTACACTGTGGGGATTCTATGAAGTGTTTGTGGGCCTGGTTCTGATTGCCCATGTCTCATGTCCACTGTGGCCCAGGAAGATTCCACAGAATGTCTCAGCTCTACAATGGAACCCCAAGCTTGGGATTGCAATCTTGCTGCCATCATGACCATACCACGGTGGTGAAAGGGACACAGATACACTCAGGGAAGACCAGCAGTCGGTGTTCAGCAGAGGTCCTACCATCGGTGGCAGAAGGGCATCCCAGACACTTCCTCCTCACCAATGTCTAACAGCACCTCTGACACCACCAATCTTTCCAAATTCCTCCGACCACAAAGGGTACGGTTTGTACATTCATTCTGCAGCGACAGACTAGAGTCAAAAGAACGTCAGCACCAAGCCCTTGTGAGTGTTTTCAAATCGAGCTGGTGTTTAGTGTGGGGACACTGGCTGAGAGAACATGTTATCAGGAACCCGGCATGTCCAAAATGGCACCTGGTGAGCTGCTCACTCTGTAATGTCCCGCTCACACACGGGGGTGCACTGACTACACCCAGTTAATCACAGCCCATCAGAAGAATTGTCCTAATGGACAGGCCAGTTTGGAATCATCTTGTGTTCAGCTTTTCTTGCTGCAGCCTATTTTTGGGGTTAGAAATATAACTCATCACGGTCAGTTCAGGAACAATTGGAAAACAATGAAACCCTATGTCGTGCAGTCCAATGTTGGGATACAAGTCTGTCTGCTGGACCCTGGGGGAGTGGGTCAGTTGGGATAACAGTCTGTCTGCTGGTCCTTGGGGGAGTGGGTCAGTTGGGATAACAGTCTGTCTGCTGGTCCTTGGGGGAGTGGGTCAGTTGGGATAACAGTCTGTCTGCTGGTCCTGGGGTGTGGGTCAGTGTTGGGATAACAGTCTGTCTGCTGGTCCTGGGCTGTGGGTCTATGTTGGGATAACAGTCTGTCTGCTGGTCCTGGGCTATGGGTCTGTTTTGGGATAACAGTCTGTTTGCTCATCTTGGGCTATGGGTCTGTGTTGGGATAACAGTCTGTCTGCTGGCCCTGGACTATTGGTCTGTGTTGGGATAACAGTCTGTTTACTGGTCCTGGGCTTTGGGTCTGTGTTGGGAGAACAGTCTGTCTGCTGGTCCTGGGCTATGGGTCTGTGTTGGGGTAACAGTCTGTCTGCTGGTCCTGGTGCGTCGATTGGGTTAACAGTCTGCCTGCTCATCCTGAGGTGTGGGTCAGTGTTGGGATAACAGCCTGTCTGCTGGTCCTGGGGCGTCTGTGTTGGGATAACAGTCTGTCTGCTGGTCCTGGGGCGTCTGTGTTGGGATAACAGTCTGTTTGCTGGTCCTGGGGTGTGGGTCAGTGTTGGGATAACAGTCTGTCTGTGGGTCCTGGGGTGTGGGTCAGTGTTGGGATAACAGTCTGTCTGCTGGTCCTGGTGTGCCTGTGTTGGGATAACAGTCTGCCTGCGGGTCCTGGGGTGTAGGTCAGTGTTGGGATAACAGTCTGTCTGCGGGTCCTGGGGTGTAGGTCAGTGTTGGGATAATAGTCTGTCTGCTGGTCCTGGGGTGTCAATTAGGATAACAGTCTGTCTGCTGGTCCTTGAGCGTGTGTCTGTGTTGGGATAATAGTCTGTCTGCTGGTCCTTGAGTGTGCGTCTGTGTTGGGATAACAGTCTGTCTGCTGGACCTAGGGCGTGGGTCAGTGTTGGGATAACAGTCTGTCCACTGGTCCTGGACTATGGGTCTGTGTTGGGATAACAGTCTGTTTGCTGGTCCTGGGCTATGGGTCTGTGTTGGGATAACAGTCTGTCTGGTGATCCTGGGCTATGGGTCTGTGTTGGGATAACAGTCTGTCTGGTGATCCTGGGGTGTGGGTCAGTGTTGGGATAACAGTCTGTCTGCTGGTCCTGGGTGTCGATTGGGATAATAGCCTGTCTGCTCTTTGCAATTTCTGCCCAATTCCTTTCCACCTCGAAGCTCGCATGCCCTTCAAATCCCTCTTTCTCATAATTCAAAGTCGTCTCTTCCTTTGGTGTTCTCCACCCTCAGCACCTCTGTCCATCAGTGTGTGGTAGTCTGCGACACCTCACTGAGGATGAGGCCTGCTGTGTGAATGGATGTTCTTGCTGGGTGTTCAGCCCTCCCTCCTTCAAGATCCTGAGGCATCTGTGATCGTTCAGATCTCCTTCACCATCAAATCTGAAATCCTGGTTGGGGGCAGATTCGATCCCTAATGGATCATTGAGCCTCCAATATGGAGGTTTCAGTCTGATACCAATCAGGACGTACAATTCTTTAAAGCCATGCTGTGTAATGTTTTGTAAACGCCACTTATACATCAAATATTAATAGGACATTAACAGTGAGGCAGGAAAGGCTTTTCAATTCATAGCCATGGCTTTGGCAGCATGCATTGCAAATTGCCAAGCAGGGAGTGTGCAAGCACTGAATATTTGGAGTGGGCACTGTGAAGTTGGAGAATACATCTGCCAATTCGCTGCCAGGCTGTGCCCACAGATTGATAATATCCGTCAATGGGCCCTTATTCAGCTCTTAGGAAGTACTGGGAAAGCAAAGGAGCAGCAAGATTTATAAATGACTTGACAATTAATCCCATCCCTCCTCAAGATATTGGCTAATTTCTGTGTGAAATGCCCACCAGCTTCCACTACTGAAAGGATTCAGAAACATTTTACAAGGATTTTCCCAGGTTTGAGCTATAAGGAGAGGCTGAATAGGCTGGGGCTATTTTCCCTGGAACGTCGGAGGCTGAGGGGTGATCCATATTTATAAAATCATGAGGGGCATGGATAGGGTAAATAGACAAGGTCTTTTCCCCAGTGTGAGGGAGTCCAAAACAAGATGGTGCTGGTTTAGGGTGAGAGGGGAAAGATTTAAAAGGGACACAAGGGGCAGCCTTTTCACGCAGAGGGTGGTGCGTGTCAGGAATGAGCTGCCAGAGGAAGTGGTGGAGACTGGTACAATTACAACATTTAAAAGACATCTGGATGGATATATGAATAGGAAGAGTTTAGAGGGACATGGGCCAAGTGCTGGCAAATGGAACTAGATTAATTTCGGATATCTGGTCAGCATGGACAAGGTTGGACCGAAGGGTCTGTTTCCATGCTGTGCTACAGCAGCGACCATCACTCGCATAGGAAGTGAAACCCCAAAACCTGATTTTAACTCCACGACTTAGTCAGCTTTTGCGTGAGCTTTTGCGTTATGACTGTGGCACGCACGGTAACCAAGCACAATTCTGGCTTCGTTTGATGCCCATCCAGAAATGCCTGCCAGCAGGAGGCAGGCAAGGCAGAGGGCACACAGTGTCCATGGAGGAGAAGCCTCAGTACTCGCACCTGGCATGTGGCTCAGTGGTTAGCACTGCTGCCTCACAGCACCAGGGCCCTGAGTTCGATTCCCGCCTGTCTGTGTGGTGTTTGCACATTCTCCCCGTGTCTGTGTGGGTTTCCTCCAGGTGCTCTGGTTTCCTCCAACAGTCCAAAGTGCAGGCCAGGTGAATTGGCGATGCTAAGTTGTCCACAGTGTTAGGGGAATGGATTTGCGTGGGTTTCTTTTCGGAGGGGCGGTGTGGGCTTGTTGGGCCGTAGGGCCTGTTTCCACACTGTAGAGACTCTAATCTAATTAAAAATGAACCGCAGAAGTTGGAAACATGGAACTAACTCAGAAAAGGCCGGAGAAACTCAGCAGCTCTGGCAGCATCTGAGGGGAAGAGAGAAGCAGAGGTCGAGTCCGGTGTTGTGAAGAAGGGTCAGTGGACTCAAAAAGTTAACTCTGTTTCTCTCTCCACCGATGCCGCCACACCTGCTGAGTTTCTCCAGCAATCCCTGTTTTCGCTTCAACAAATTTGTGCTGGCATTTCATGAGTGACCTTTAAGATATCCCTTGGAGCTTTGACCAAACCTTTTTGTCACCTACCATCTCTTTCTGTGGCTCAGTGTTAAATCTGTTTGACAATACTCCAAAGAAATGTCTTGGGCTGTTTTATGATCCTCAGGATGCTGTATAAAATATAAGCCGTTGTCATTGAGACAGAGGGCTGGGGAGGAGTAATCACAGCTTCCTCTGTGCTGAAGCCAACCCATATGCAACCACTGACCATGCATCTACCATGTTGTATAAGGTAATGGTTGTGAAGGCCTCATGTTATATTACCTGCACCATTCCACTGATCTCACCCCTAGTCTATCGCTGGAGGCAATGGGTTCTACTCTAGCTTTTAGAGGGAGCAGATGGATTTGTATCCACTCTTTAAAGTCCTAGTGATTATGCCTGAGCAACTACAGTTGTATTTATGGTGACCCTGCAATTAAATCCTGTTATCCAAGAACAGTACTTCCTAGATACTCCACAGTTGTGCCTCATCTATCACAAATTACTAGATAGTAAGACAAAGCTAAGATAAAGGAGGGTTGGATACAGTGAGCTACCTCAACTGACCTATAGCCAGTGCCACACTCTGGTAGAGGTGGGAAACACCACAAGATGCCAGGAACGGTCATCTGGGAGAAATACCTCAAACCTCGGTAGGGCAGATCTGACCCCCAGTAGGAGGACCCGCAATTCAGAAGACCCAGGGAGAAAAAGAATAACATTCAAGCCTGTGAGCTTATCATTATAAGAACAGTTGTAGACTCACCAATCTCACAGGCATTGGATAGACATATGGATGATAATGGAATAGTGTCGCTCAGATGGGCTTCAGATTGGTTTCACAGGTCGGCACAACATCGAGGGCCGAAGGGCCTGAACTTCGCTGTAATGTTCTATGTTCTACCTGATGCCACCAACATCTCACCCAAGTGAATAGCAGCTTGCCATCTTTGCTACCTGAGACTGATTGCCAACAGTAGGTGGAAAAATGAAAGTATATTGCATAAGAGAGGGAGGTGGGTGCTGTCGTGGTAATGTCACCGGTTGAGCAATCCAGAAGCATGGGCTAATGTTCTGAGAGTGTGCGTTCGAATCCTATCACGGCAGATGGTGAACTTTGAATTCAATAAGAATCTGGGATAAAAAAGCTACTCCAATGATGGCCATGTAATTATTATCAATAGTCTCAAAAATACACTGAATGCTCTTTAGCTAAAGGTAATTGCTATTCTTACTTGGTCTGGCCTACACATGACTCCTGACCCACAGCAATGTGTGATTCACTCTTAAATGCCCTCTGGGCAATTACAGATGGGCAATAAATGCTGGTCTAGCCAGCGATACCCACTTCCCATGAACCATGCCAGATTTTTCATTCTAACAAGTTCATTTCTGGGCAAGAAAAGGTAAAGTCACCATAATCTAACCTGATCATAATCTGCTCTCTCATTAGAGAGTCAACAGATAGTGGTTTCACCTGGGGGTCACCATACATCAGGTGAAGGGAGAGGTTGAAATGAAGACTCCTTCATGGTAATCTCATCCAGTGTGCGAATTGAACACCATGCTATTGGCTTCACTCTGCATCGCAAACCAGCTGTCCAGCCAACTGAGCTAACCACATGGCTCATGGGCAGTTGCCATCCTACATCTGACTCTAATGCATTGTAATGCACTCAGTTTGGAATACCCTTGGAAGGATCTTAGTCTCATTACAACATTGAAGAAAATGCAGCTTAATTGTGCATGCCCTCAGTACAATCTCTTTAGAAAAATGTCACACAAAGGTTAGAATCATAGAAATGTGGGGACAGGCCATTCAGCCCAACAAGTTCACACTGACCCTCTGAAGAGTATTCCCCCAGACCCATTCCCCCTACCCTACATTGACCCCTAACTAATGCACCTAACCTACACATCCCTGATCACTATGGGCAATTTAGCACGGCCAATTCACCTAACGTGCACATCATTGGACTATGGGAGGAAACTGGGGCACCTGGAGGAACCTCATGTAGACACAGGGAGAACATGCAGACTCCACACAGAAAGTCGCCCGAAGTTGGAATCGAACCTGGGTCCCTGGCTTTGTGAGGCAGCAGTGCTAACCACTGAGCCACCGTGCTGCCCATTAGCCACCATACCACCCATTTTGATTCTTTGAACCTTGATTCCCCCAGTCTCCTGACTAAGGGAAGCCCAAATAATTTGGCTAAGATATTCTCAAAAGGTTCTTTAATTTGACAATATCCAAGAATGGAGAAATGGACAAGCATTTAAGCAATAGACCACCACCAGGGACCTCCTGAGAGTAAAGGAATAATGGACTTGAGTAAAAATGAATGAATGAATTAATTAATTAATTAATGGCAGAGTGAGGAGAAGAAAAATTGAGAAACCAATGGATGGGAGGAATGGAATACTGGATGCTGATGGGAAGAGGAAATGCCAGATAAAGGGAAGTTATTACAAATCCAGCTTATGGCGGTATTACTGGACAAGCTCATTTTTTTTGTTTCATTCATTAACATGCTAGTTAGTCAGTAAAACAAATTCCCACGAGACTGCCAGTGTCCTTCAACATCAGAACATAGGTTTCTGACATAAGAAAGCAAACAAATCAAGCTGCATGCATTAAAGCTTGAAAGATTTTGACAAAATGTAAATGTTTTTCCCAACACAATCCTTTCCAAAAACCCAAGCCCAGAGAAATTACACTCATATCTCAACTCTTCTAACTTTCACCTTAACTGACTTTTCAGTTCGCTTTCTTGAACTGCATTGACAATGCATTTCTCTCCATGTTTAATGGCACAAACATTTCATAAGTCTGCTAGCCTAAACCTGATCCATTCTAAAGGTTTGAAAATTTATGTCTCAATCTCTTCTGGCTTGGGAACTCCACTAGAGAAAACAATATATATTGCCACTCTAATGAGCGGCTCCCTCAGAGTTGAACTGAACAAGACTAGGAGAAAGATATTCTTCTGGTAGCTACTCTTAATTTTACTCAACTAAATCTCCAGTGTTTACTGAAAACAAAATTCCTGGTTTAATGTGTTTGCACTGCCTGTTATAAACTCAATAGCACAACCATCTTATTCCATTAAAACTCTGGGGTTCTCCCAGGCCTTTGACATAGGAACATAGAAAATACGAGTAGACTATTCGGCCCTTCGACCTGCAACGTTATTCAATGTGATCATGGCTGATCATGCAATCTCCATATCCCACTCCCATTTTCTCCCCATTCCCCTTGATCCCTTTAGCTGCAAGGGCCATGCCCAGCTTCCTCTTGAGTACATCTCATGAACTGGCCCCAGCAGCTTCCTGTGGGAGAGAATTCCACAGGTTCACGACTCTCTGGGTGAAGAAATTCTTCCTCATCTCAGTCCTGAATGGTTCACCCCTTATCCTTAGACTGGCACATCAGTCACATGCCCTCTTGGAACTGGTGCATATATAAAGATCACTCTTCCAGAATGACCTTCTGACCACTTTTAAACAGAGAACGAAAACATTCACGGCATGAACCCACGTTCATTGAAGAAAAATCCAAGTCGCGAAAATGATAATAATTGCCTTTGCAAAATAATGAAGAAATGAATGAAAATAAGTGACGATGGAGGAGAAGGAAAACGAGGGAGCAAATGAGAGATTAGATGTTGATTTTTCGGTCATGGTTGGAAGTCAACCATTGGAGCAGTCACTGAGACAGATTTCAAGCATTTTTCTAAATGTAATTGAACTTAGCTCCAAAGGAAACAACTGCAAGGGCATTTATTAAATTGGAAACTGTAGCTTTCTGTGTCAGCACATTGTTTGCTTTAACAGCTCTTGAGTTTTCAGAAATTGTTCGTGTCTGGATTATTTGATTTGTTAGAGAGCTACAGCAAGATGCAGTGTTTAGGGACAGACTGACAGAGGAGACTGTCATGAGGAGAGAGGTTTGCAACTGATGTGCCAATGTACACTGAGGTGCCGTGAGAAATATGCCATGGTATTTGGCACAAAGGTAGTGAAAATCAATGTAAAACATGCATTGTTTCATCTCATACAATACTCTATCCGACTGAAACCACAATTCATAAAACTTGTGGAAATTAATCAAGTTAAAAGCGAGATATTAGTCTTTCAGTTGTAAAATGGAAATAGTTGACCAAAGGGCCAAATTGAGAAAGCATAATAGCTTTTACCAGTAACCATGGAAACTAAGCAGTGGCACTTTTTTTTGTTGATCGTTAAATGAGTCAAAATTCATGAACTTTCAAAAGGCATTCCATACAGTACTACACACAAGCCTGTGAGCATATGTGGCTAACTTGACCATATCCACATTTCTTAGCAAAATCTATTCGATTTCCCCATTTCTCTGGAGAAATGGATCCTTTTTTTTGTCAAAAGAGGTGATTCTTCCACTCGTTCAGTCACTGGTGAAAACATCTGAAACCAAAACCGAACTAAAGCAAGTATGGTTCAGAGATAGCACACTGTGAGCTATCTGACCAAGGGACTTCATACTCCAGAGCTGGGGAGGTACCAGTGAAGATAACATTCCAATCCTCAGTTGATGCAGGTGAGGTACCAAAAAACTGGAGGTTTGCAAACGTTGTATTGTTATTCAAAAAGGGTATGAGGTACAAGCCAAATAATTGCATACTGAACTTGGCACAAGGCAAATCTCTAGAATCAATACCGAAACCGCAGGATTAGGTGTTACTTGGAGATGTACAGGTTGGTCACCAATAGTCAGCATGGTTATATTAAGGGAAGGTTGTGTTCCCCTGACTTCATAGAATCCCTGCAGCATGGAAGCAGGCTATTCAGCCCATCGAGTTTACACCGACCCTTCGAAGAGCATCCCATGCCGAGCCACCCTGGATTTCTCATGGCTGACCCACCTCACCTACACATCCCTGAACACTATGGGGCAATTTAGCATGGCCAATCCACATAACCTGCACATCTTTGGACTGTGGGAGGAAACTGGAGTGAATACAAGGAAGGCAGATACAACGTTGTCATTCATCTTGAGAGGACTAGAATATAAAAGCAGGGATGTACTTCTGAGGCTTTATAACACTCTGGTCAGGCCACAATTGGAGGATTGTGAGCAAGTTTGAGCCCCATACCTCAGGAAGGATGTCCTGGCCCCGGAACAGGTTCAGAGGAGGGTCACAAGAATGATCCCAGGGATGAAAGGCCTAACATATGGGGAACGTTTGAGGACCCTGGGACTATATGCAATGGAGTTTAGAAGGAAGAGGAGGGGGATCTGATTTAAACTTACAGAATACTGAACAGCCTGGACAGGTTGGACGTTGGGAAGATATTTTCATTGGCAGGGGAGATGATGACCCAAAGGCACAGCCTTAGAGTAAAGGGAAGACCGTTTAGAATGGTGATAAGGAGAAACGTCTTGAGGGAGAGAGCGGTGAATCTGGGGAATTCATTGCCACAGAAGGGTGTGGAGACCAGGTCATTGAGTATATTTAAAACAGAGACAGCTAAGATCTTGATTGCCAAGGGGATCAAAGGTTATGGGAAGAAAGTGGTAGAATGGGGTTGAACAACCTATCAGCCATGATCAAATGGCAGAGCAGACATGATGGTTAATAGTTAGGAAGGCAAATGCAATGATGGCATTTATTTTGCGAGGACTTGAATATAAAACTGGATGTACCTCTAAGGTTCTATAAGACTCTGGTCAGACCACATTTGGAGTGTTGTGTGCAGTTTTGGGCCCTATATCTCAGGAAGGATGTACTGGTCCTGGAGCATGTTCAGAGGAGGCTCATGAGAATGATCCTAGGGATGAAAACTTAACATATGAGGAACGCTTGAGGACACTGGGTCTATACTCGATGAAATTTAGAAGGATGAGGGGGGATCTAATTGAAACATACAGAAAAATTAATGGTCTGGACAGAGTAGACCATTGGGAAGATGTTTCCATCGGTAGGACCCTAGGAAACAGCCTTAGAGTAAAGGGAAGACCTTTTAGAATGGAGATAAGGAGAAACGTCTTCAGTTGGAGAATGGTGAATCTGTGGAATTCATTGTCACAGAAGGCTGTGGAGGCCAGGTCATTGAGTATACTTAAGATCGAGATAGATAGGTTCTTGAGTATAAGGGGGATGAAGGGTTACAGAGGGAGAATGGGGTTGAGAAATTTCATAGAATCCCTACAGTGTGGAAACACGCTTTTTGCCCCAACAAGTCCACACTGACCCTCTGAAGAGTAACCCACCCAGAACCTACCAACCTATATTTATCCCTCACCTACACATCCCTGAACACTATGGGGCAATTTAGCATGGCCAATTCACCTGACCTGCACATCTTTGGATTGTGGGAGGAAACTGGAGCACCTGGAGGAATTTATCCCTCACCTACACATCCCTGAACACTGTGGGCAATTTAGCATGGCCAATTCACCTGACCTGCACATCTTTGGATTGTGGGAGGAAACTGGAGCACCTGGAGGAAACCCATGGGAAGAATGTGCAAACCCCACGTAGATAATCGCCCAAGGCTGGATTCGAACCCGGGTCCCTGGCGCTGCGAGGCAGCAGTGCTGATCACTGAGCCACTGTACTGCCACCTCATCAGTCGTGATTAAATGGTGGAGAAGACTCGATGGGCTGAATGGCCTAATTTCTGCTCCTATGTCTTATGGTCTTTTGGTTTTATGATGACCACGAATCCATTGTCTGGAAAAACCCATCTGGTTTCGTTCTCTAATGTTCTTTAGGGTAGGAAACTGCTATCCTTACCTGGTCTGACCTACAAATGATTCCAGACCCACAGCATGTGGATGACTCGTAACCATCCGGGCAATTAGAAATGGGCAATAAACGCTGGCCCAGCCAGTGATGCCTACATCGTCTGAACGAATAAGGAAAAGAAAACCCATGCTGGCTCTCCTTACCTAACACACAAACATCTCTAAATGCATAGAAACTCATTTCCAGTCAGTGTCAGGTGAGAGGGCGCCCAGTACCAGGGAGCCATTTTGATTCAGAGTCAGTATGGTGGTCACCCTTTCCTATCAAGACCCAGTTCTCCTTGTGATGATTGCTTTTGGAGTGTGAGGAATAAACCACATTGGATAAAATCATTGGCTAACTCAGACACAAATACCGCATTGAAAGAGCATCAAATACGGTTGATTGGTTGATGATCTTGCTTAAAAGAGGGAAGAGAAAAATCTTTTCCTTTTAATCTCCTAAACATGTCAACTTGATGCACAGCACCTTTTCTACCTTAATGCTGCTCCGACATCTTGGCAACCACAAGCACTCTATTCTCCCTCCCACAAGGCCTTGGGCTGTTTTAAACTCATTATCATTTGGGAGCTGGCCAAATCTTGCATTTCCTGGAAATCCTCCCTCAGCCAGTCAGAGCGAAAACACTCTCTCAATCAATCTGAAAGAATTGGATATTTATGAGCAGCAACTAATCAGGAATCTCGGCCTGCAGGCTGTCACTTTAAACGAACAATCTTCCGTAGGCCCAGTTGTAAAGTGAGGCTCCAATTCACTTGCAAGAAAATCTCTCTTTAGACAATCTAGATCTTCCCAACATATTTTTCCTCTCCTGCTTACAGATAAAAGGGACAGTTTTATCCCTCCCTTTCCGACTGAAGATCACCAAGAAAATATGTGTGATGTAAAGAAAGGAAAGGGTGATGTTTCAGTTCTGCAGAGCTGTTAGGCCACCCAAATTTAACCTTTGGAGTGTTTGCACCTACCGACGGCATTTGAATATTTGAAACTCAAGACTTAATTGTCCTGGTCCCCATGGACTTGAGGTTGGGATAAGAAGTTGAAAAAGTCCTTTTGACTTTTGAATAATTAGCCTCAACGTCAGGCAAAGCATAGCTAGTGGAAGCCTGACCCAAAAAATGTGTGAAAACTACATCGAAACTGAAACTATAATGAGTCCTTGGGAAGTATTCCAAAAGAAGTAGATGGCAAAATGGTGGCAGAGTGGGCTCGTCCACTCATCTTCCTTCCCTTTGTTCTTCTTTTCTCATTTTTTTTCTTTTCTTTTTAACTCCTGGACTTTTTTAAAAGTTTTTATTCCAATGACTTACCTTTACAGAATCCCTACAGTGTGGAAACAGGCCCTTCGGCCCAATAAGTCCACACCGACCCGCCAAAGAGAATTTCACCCAGACCCATCCCCTATTACTTCACATTTCCCCCCTGACTAATGCACCTAACCTACACACCCTGGAACACTATGAGTAATTTAGCATGGCCAATTCACCCTGACCTGCACATCTTTGGACTGTGGGAGGAAACCGGAGCACCCGGAGGAAACCCAGGCAGGCACAGGGAGAATGTGCAAACTTCACACAGTCAGTCGCTCGAGACTGGAATCGAACCTGGCGCTGTGAGGCAGCAGTGTTAATCATGGAGCCACCTTCTGGAGAGAGCCAGCAATGATATCGGGCTTATTGAACTCAGCAGTGCAAGGGAGCAGCTGGACGCCTGACCTGGGACCCTCAGTGAGTTCCCAATGCCCGGTATGCAGATCGTAACGAGACCGTGGCCCGGTGCAAATGGCGGTCTGAGATCCCAGGTGCGAGCCACAATGGACGTTCCCCCGACATCTGCAGTGATGATGAGAGCAGGGGAGATCGAGCCCTTAGAAAGAACATAACAGCATAGGAAGAGGCCCTTCGGCCCTTCAAGCCTGCGCCGATCTAAATCTGCCGTCTATTTTCTAAGGATCTGCAACCCTTTGCTCACTGCCCATTTATGTGTCTGTCTAGATAGATCTTAAATGACGCTATCATTCCCACCCCTACCACCTCCCCTGGCAATGTGACCCAGGCACCCACCACCCTCTGTGTGAAGAACTTTCCACGTATAAGGCCCCTAAAGTTTTCCCCTCTGATCTTGAACTCGTGACCCTTAGTAATTGAGCCCTCCACTCTGGGGGGAAATCTTTTCTTGCGATCCACCTTCTCTACAACTCTCATGATTTTGTAGGCCTCAATCAGGTCCCCCCTCGAGCACCTTATTTCCAATAAAAATTATCCTAATCTACTCAACCTCTCTTCACAGCTAGCACCCTCCATAACCAGGCAACATCCTGGTGAACCTCCGCTGCACCCCCTCCAAAGCATCCTCTTCCTTGTTGGATGTGCAGTGCTGAAAATGTGTTGCTGGAAAAGCGCAGCAGGTCAGGCAGCATCCAGGGAACAGGAGAATCGACGTTTCGGGCATAAGCCC
>NC_057726.1:64426393-64435398 GCF_004010195.1 Chiloscyllium plagiosum | reverse complement strand
TGGCTATGAAGAGATCGAGGGTGGGTAAGAGGCCAGCACGGGGTGTCCAGGTGGATGGGGTGTGTTGGAGGCGGGAGAAGGGGTCGTCAGAAGTAGGTTAAAGAAGTAGGCGCGGAGGCGAAGGCGGCGGAAGAATTGTTCGATGTCTCGCCGCGTGTTGAACTCGTTAATCCGAGAGCGTAGGGGAATGAAGGTGAGCCCTCTGCAGTCCCAGCATGCTTAGCACTTAAGAAAGACTGTAATGGTTGAACTTTTAGCTTTATTCCTTTATCTTTTGACTCAGTACTAAGGACTGCAATGTTTAACTTGTATCTTTGTTCCTTATTTCTTTCTACCTTGTTCTTAAATTTTTGTGTCTAGGTACTTGTACCTAAGATAGAGCTACGTGGGGCGAAATTGCAAACTTCTCACTGGACTCCTGTGCTTTCTACTAGAGTACACATGACAATAAAATCTAAATCCAAATGTAAAAGGGAAGGTCTCCATTTGAACCAATCCTACTGAGTTACTGAAGTAACGGAGAGGTTATATCAGTGGAGTGCAACGATCCATGATCTTAGGATTTTGCTGTGGAGGCAGTGGCACAATGGTAAGCTCACTAGACCAGACTAGTAAATCAAAGCTAATGAGGTAGGGAGGTGAATTTAAATTCCAGAAGGACAGATTAAATTTGGATTCAAAGGCTGCTCCCAGCAACAGTGCCCAAAATAATTGATTGTTGTCTCGAGCACACTGTTCAGCCTTTGAGTCTGCTCTGTCACTCAATAAAGCCCTTGTTGATCTGTTTCACGCTGTACATTCCTTTTCCTTCCTACCTACTTACCTACTTACCTACCTATCTACCTACCTATCTATCTATCTATCTATCTATCTATCTATCTATCTATCTATCTATCTATCTATCTATCTATCTATCTATCTATCTATCTATCTATCTACCTACCTACCTGTCTGTCTGTCTATCTATCTATCTATCTATCTATCTATCTATCTATCTATCTATCGCTGGACTAAAATATTTAATGAACCTGCCTTCAGGGGTGGTCAGTTGCAAAGTCACATGACTGTCTGAGGGATAATATACCTCCTCATCACCATCGTTAAATACTGAATTTGAACTTTAAAGCCCTTTGTTTCAGACTGACCCATGAAGGAAAAATTGTCAAAACCATTGAGCATTGTATGCACTCCAATCAATTCATGAAGTCATACAGTGAGACAGCGCGGAAACAGACCCTTCGGCCCAACTCGTCCATGCTGACCGGGTTTCCCAAACTAAACTCGTCCCATTTGCCTGTGTTCGGGCCACATCCTCGAAACCTATACTATCCATGTACCTGTCCAAATGTCTTTGAATGTTGGAATTGTATCTGCCTCTACCACTTCCTTTGGCAGGTCGTCCCCTCAGTCTTCTGACCCAGTAGGAATAAGCCCAGTCTGTCTAATCTTTCCTCATAAGACAACTTGCTCATTCCAGGTATCAATCCAGTAAACCTCCTCTGAACCTTCTCTATTACAATTACATACTTCCTTAAATAAAGAGACCAAAACTGCAGACACTATTCAAGGTACGGACTCAAAAATGCCCAATATAACTGAAGCATGACATCCTCACTTTCATGTTTAATTCCTCTTGTAATAAAGGATGGTATCCTATTACTCTTCTCAATGACATGCTTTACCTGCAGCTTAGCATCTTGTGACTCATGTGACTCTGAGGAAGGGTCACTGGACTCGAAACGCTAACTCTATTTCTCTCTCCACAGATGCTGCCAGACCTGCTGAGTGTTTACCAGCAATTTCTGTTTTGGTTTCTGGTTTCCAGGAGTTCTGTCAGTTTTTTTAGTCCCATAACTCCTGGAACAGGATACCCAAATTCCTCTGCATCCCGGAATTCTGCAGATTTCCTCCATCAAAGTAATATCTTGTTTACTCATTCTTTCTGCCAAAGTAAAAACTTCACATTTTCTCACATTAAACTCCACTCATTCAGTCTGTCTAAACCTGTCTGCAAACTCCATACATAGAAACTTAGCAAATAGGTCCAGGAGTAGGTTATTTGACCCCTGGAGTCTACATCACCATTCAAAATGATCATGGCTGATCATGCAATCTCCTGCTTTCCATGTATGCTTCTTGAATCCTTTAGCATTCAGGGACACATCCAGCTCCCTCTTGAATATATCTAACAAAACTGGCCCCGAAAGCTTTTTTGTGGGAGAGAGGTTCATGACTCTCTGAGTGAATAAATTCTTCTTCATCTCAGACCTGAATGGCTTACCCCTTAGACTTAGACTGTAACCCCTAGTTCTACACTTCCCCAACACCGGGAACATTCTGCCTGTATCTAGCCTGTCCAATCCCATCAGGGTTTTATATATTTCTATGAGACCACCCCCTCATTCTCCTAAATTCAAGGAGTACAAGCCTAGTTGATCCAGTCTTTCCTCATACGTCAGTCCTGCCATCCCGGGAATCAGGCTGGTGAACTGTCGCTGGACTCCCTCAATAACACGAATGCCCTTCCTCAGAGTAGGAGACCATAACATAACATACTACTCAAGCTGTGGCCTCACCAAAGCCCTGTATAACTGCAGCAGAACACCCTTACCCCGATACTCCAATCCTCTTGCCACGACTTCCCAGCATGCCATTAGCTTTCCTCACTACAAGCTGCAGCTGCATGTCAACCTTCAGTGACTGTTCCACCATGACACCCAGGTCTTGTTGAACCTCACCTTTTCCTAAACTGCCCCCATCCAGATCATAATCTGCTGTGCTGGACAGGCCGCTCAAAGTGATGAAATTGATAAAGTCGACAAGGACTAAAGCATGCTGGGAAAAGAAGCTAGACTTGACTAAAGAAACTGTGTCAATCAACATCCGGCAGAAGCCAGCAGCTACCCACAGGCAGTTTGCAAACAAGCCAGGTAGCTGCAGACCTGACAATACACACCCATATTTGGGTTTGAAATGGAATGTTTCAATGGAACATTGCCCTCGGGGCAATCAGAAATATTGAAGTGTGTACCAGACACTGAGGCACCCTTCTTTGGAGGTAGCTATGCGCTCCCAGCATCTCCAGAACTGGTCACTTAAGGACCACCCTGCCATCAGTGTGCCAACACCCGGCTGGGTCCAATCGATCAGGGTAATCGAACCTGGTTGATCCATTGGAAGATACTCAAGACCCTCCCAATAGAACATGAAGACTTTGGAACATAAGAATCAGTGCAAGACCACCCTCAGGAGTGTAACTCGAGTAGTTACTGGAGAGCAGCAACTTGAGAATAGCCACCAAGAGAGAAGACACCTCCAAGACCATCGGAAGAAGTCTTCACCACATCGAGCCCGGCCAAGTTCAACTGTGGTGGTATACGCTCATACAAATTGAAGTTAAAGCATAAGATAGTTTGCAGCGGTTTTTTTTCATTATTTTATAGTATATTTTATTGTTCTAATATTAATTGTGTTCAATAAACAAATATTATTGTCTGTAGAAGTCAACTCATAGTTGTTTTGTGGAATATAAGAATTTAAACACACTGTGTGGCAGGTACAGAGTTGAGAGTGTGGTGCTGAAAAAGCACAGCCGGTCAGGCAGCATCTGAGGAGCAGGAGAATCGACTGAAGAAATTATGCTCGAAACGTCGACTCTCCTGCTCTTCAGATAGAGATGTACAGCACGGAAACAGACCCTTCGGTCCAATCCGTCCATGCCGACCAGATACCCCAACCCCTAGTCCCGCCTGCCAGCACCCGGCCCATATCCCTCCAAACCCTTCCTATTCATATACCCATCCAAATACTCCTTAAATGTTGCAATTGTACCAGCCTCCATCACTTTCTCTGGCAGCTCATTCCATTCACGTACCACCCTCTGCGTGAAAGAGTTCCCATTAGGTCTCTTTTGTATCTTTCCCCTCTCACCCTAAACATATGCTCCCGAGTTCTGGACTGCCCCACTCCAGGGAAAACACCTTCTCTATTAACCCTATCTATGCCCCTCATAATTTTGTAAACCTCTATAAGGTCACCCCTCAGCCTCCGACGCTCCAGGGAAAACAGCCCCAGACTGTTCAGCCTCTCCCTATAGCTCAAATCCTCCAACCCTGGCAACATCCTTGTAAATCTTTTCCGAACCCTTTCAAATTTCACAACATCTTTCCGATGGTGAAGGAGACCAGAACTGCATGCAATATCCCAACAGTGGACTAACCGCAACATGACCACCCAACTCCTGTACTCAATACTCTGACCAATAAAGGAAAGCATACCAAATGCCTTCTTCACTATCCTAGTTACCTGCGACTCCACTTTCAAGGAGCTATGAACCTGCACTCCAAGGTTGACATTTATCCACATTATATTGTATTTGTCAAGTATTTGCCCACTCAGCCAGTCTGTCCAAGTCATCCTGCAGCCTCTTAGCGTCCTCCTCACAGGATACCCTGTCACCCAGCTTTGTGTCATCTGCAGATTTGAGGATATATCTTCTTATGATGAGGGCAAGGCTCTTGATGTGGTGGACATGACTTCTAAAAGACATTCAATACAGTGACACACAGACACACACACACATACACAATCTTGTGAGAAACATTATAAGTCATGGTATATAAGGGACGGCATCAATGTGGGAACAAAACTGACTGAGGGATAGGAAACGGGGAGTCATGGCTCATGGACGTATTTCATGCTGGAGGAAGGTTTGTAGTGGAGTTCACCAGAGGTCAGTATTGTGCCATTGCTTGTCCTGATGTGTGTCAATGACCCAAGGCCTTGTGGACGACACAAAACTTTGAAGAATGGTAATTGATAAACAGGATAGTGTAGAGGTTCAAAATGACAAATGCAAGTTGGTGGTCTCGCAGATAAATGCAGAGAACTGGGGGGGGGGGGGGTTACACTTTGGTACAAACAGCACGTAGACACAGAATAAAATAAAGGGACCATAGCGATTGTAATGAGGTCAGCCAGGTGGACATTACAGAATATGAGTTCCTTGATCTGTTAATGTGTTACTGACAGATATAAACCAGAGTGGCAGAGGTTCTGTTCTCTCTGAGAGCTGGCTCTGAGGGAGCTGCATCAGTATCAAGAACTCGCCGTTGTTATGGACTAAGCCAGACCACTCAAAACATTCTTAAGCAGGCAGCTCAGACCTTAACTTTGCAATTTGTTTTGTTAAGTGTACAGTGAATATTACCCGGAGTAAGTTAGCTAGGTTGACTACTAGAGTTTAAAACAGACAAAAATTTATTCACAAAATTATACAATGAAACACAAAGAACAGAATAAAGAGCCCCTACAGAACTCGGTCTATCCAACTAGACTTAATTATGCTGTTCAGTATATACACAACAGCCCCAATAAGCAAACTCCCTTTAAAACCCAGTATAAATGGAACACATGCTTACAGGTTGAAGGTGAAGGGCAGAAAGAGAGAGTTTCCACACAGCTCACTTTTGATCTCCTCACCAGGTCAGACTGAACTAAACTGCTCAGCTCAGCTAGAGAGCTGACCACGCCCCTTTCATTATACAGGTCACTTCTAAAACATGACCACTTTGGCCTGAAGTCTCATCTGTTTACATATAAACAAAAGGCCTCTCAAAATCCTTTACATCTCTGTACCAAACCAGACTGATTGGAGCCTGGCCTGGTTTATTGCCCATCTGAAAAAAATCAATGACAGAGTCTCCTTGAGCTAAGGTACAGCTTTTAGGAAAAAAAGGACTAGCTTTGTGACACCATGTGTAAGTAAAGGATGACTTGGTGATGGGATACCGGCTTTTGTGGAGTTATTTCAGTACCATCCTAAATGGGGTCCAGGAACAGATACACCCAGTTTATAATAATGGTTCCAGGGATGGGACACTTGAGTTCTGATGAGAGTTTACAGAAATTGAGATTGTTTTCCTGAGATAGGAGAAGGAGAAATGGAGAAACTTTGCTGAGGTTGTTGAACACATGAGGGGTCTATGGATAGGGAGAAACTGTTGCCTATTTGTAAATGGTTGAAAAACCAGAGGGTACAGATTTAAAGTGTTTTCAAAAAGGAATGAAGTGTAGAAATAAACATCACACACAGCAGGTAGTCAGGTCGAGAAATGTGGAGGTTTGGCTGAAGCATTTAAGAGGACATTGGATGGTTATTTAAACAGAAACCATGTGCAGGGATGCAGGGAAAAAGCAGGACTTTAGCACTAAGTTAAAATGCTCAAACAGCTAGGACAGACAAGATGAGATGAATGGTCACCGATGACACTGTGGCAATTCTGTGATTTTATTTGGGTGTCTTCTGCAAATGTAGCCACCTTGCCCTTGTCCCCCTCATTGATATAAATTGTAAAATGCTGAAGTTCCACCACATGTCCCTATGAACTCCACTCAGCACACCCTGCCAATCAGACAAAGACCTATTCATGCATACACTCTGTTTTCCGCCAGCCAGCCAATCTTCCTTCCATGCTACAATGTTGCTTTCCACACCATGGTGTTTTTTAATGGGTGGCACAGTGGTGCAGTGGTTAGCACTGCTACCTCATAGCACCAGGGTCTCAGGTTCAGTTCCAACCTTGGGTGACTGTCTGTGTAGAGTCAGCACATTGTCTGCGTGGGTTTCCTCCCACAATCAAAAGATGTGCAGGTCAGGTGAATTGGCCATAATAAATTGCCCATAATATTTGGTGCATTAGTCAGAGAGAGGTGGGTTGCTCTTTGGAGGTCGGTGTGGACTTATTGGGCCAAAGGACCTGTTTCCACACTGTAAGGAGTCTAATCTACTAACTTTTGATGTGGCATCTCATCAAATAAATTCTGAGAATTAAATTACAGTATGGCAACAGGCTCCCCTTCATCCACAGTGCGTGGTATTTCACCAAGTTTCCATCTTCCTGATTTACAGCTATTAGCAGAATGATTTTATATCTTCTTTGGTGAAGGAAATGGAGGGGGTGGTGGTGTTGTTGTATGTCACTGGTGTAGCAATCCAGATCCCCACCTTTTTTTTTAATAGATTTTTTTTTAGAAATTTAACATCTTTACAAGTTTACAAAAATAAACAAACTCTCAAGTACAAACATTGATATACAATTAAATCTTAAATATACAATAGCCAAAATTTAACAAAAGAAAAAATACCGAGAAAGAAAAAAAATCAACTAACTACTAATCTAACCTACAACTAACCAGAGTGAATATTTAAGACTCTTACATTAATCAAATAAGAGAAAGAAAAAAAAACAAACAAAAAACAACGAATAACATAGAAATTGGGTAGTGAGATACATGCTCGGAATGTGTTAACATCAAATGTAACAAAACCCGTATTCGTGCGGGATTCCTCTCCTACGGGGCCCCGGACCAGCCAGGTTCGTAATCTCAATTAAATAAAAGCCCTTGTTAGGATGGCCGAAATATCTGTATTCATATAATTCAAGAAGGGATGCCATATTTTATAAAATAATACGGTCTTTCGGTGCACCATACTTGTAAGGAAGTCAAGGGGAATACATTCCATAATTAATCTGTGCCAATTTGAAAGTCCAGGGGGGCCCTCAGCCACCCAGTTTACCAAAATATTTTTCCTTGCACAGAAAGAGAGAGTAGAAAATAATCTCTTCCCGGGCACATCCAGGGAGGGTAATTTCGAAAAGCCCAAAGGAGAGATACAGGGTCCACTTTAATTTCCGTTCCTAGAATTTCTGTCAGGGTACTTGCTACTTTAGTCCAATAGGCAATGTACAAGAGTGTCCACTTCTATTTTACATTTGGGACACATTGGAGATGCTCCTGCCTTAAATTTTGCCAATCGATCCGGTGCTATATGGGCCCTATGAAATATCTTCAGCTGGATAGCCTGAGTTCTGTTACAGATGGTAATTCTTCTAGCATTTTCCCAAATGTCATTCCATGTTTCTATAGAAATTTCTAGTCCCAAATCCTGATCCCATGTTTTAAACAGATTGTCCATATCTCCCGATATTTCATCATGTAGTAAATGATAAATAGTATTGATGGAAGATACCCCCACTGGTCGTAGGACACTACATTCTCTATCTGATTTATAAAGACTATCTAATAACGTAGTCTTCTTCTGTATGTAGTCTCGAATTTGGAAGTATCGAAAGAGGTCTCCATTAGGTAATCCGAATTTCTGACGCAGCTGTTCAAAAGACATCAAGACCCCTTCTTTAAATAGGTCCCCAAGATATGAGATACCCCTGGATCTCCAGATTTTAAAAGTGGCATCTGTTAACCCCGGTTGGAATCCCCATGCTCCCACTATCAGCACATAGGGGATGTTTTATGTGAGTTGCCCTCATTTTGCCGCATTATATTCCAAGCTTATAGGGTTTTTACAGTGATCTGTAATGATTTTCCTCTTGTCTGAAAATAAAAGGTTAATAAGTGGGCATTTTGCTTGAGAAGCCTCGATGTCCAACCAGATTGATTGTGGATCAGACAAGACTCAATCAGCTATGTAACTTAATAGGGAACTTAACTGAAATTTCCTAAAATCTGGGAAGTCCAATCCTCCTCTTGCCTGTGGAAGCTGTAGTTTCTTCAGCTTAATGAGGGGCCATCTATGATTCCAGATAAAGGAACCCAACCAACCATATAATTTACGTAGTGCCAGCCTCGGCAGCATCACCAGAAGCATTCTCATAGAGTATAGGAGACAGGGCAGGACATTCATTTTAATTAGTGCTATTCTACCCAGCCAGGAAATTGGAAGGTCTCCCATCGCTGGAGGTCCTGCCTTATCCTTTCCAGTAAATGCACAAAGTTAGCCTTGTATAACTGACCAAATACTGGGGTAATAAAAATGCCTAAGTATAAGAAACCCTCCAGGGACCAACGAAAGGGAAAAAGGGATCCGTCCGCTAAGCGGGGTATCATAGCAAGGCCACCCATTGGCATAGCCTCCGATTTTGAAAAATTAATTTTATAGCCTGAGAATGTGCTAAATGTATTAATAACTTGGATTAGGCGAGGTA
>NC_057726.1:64414554-64423246 GCF_004010195.1 Chiloscyllium plagiosum | reverse complement strand
CGTCGCTGGGTAGCGTAAGGAGTACTGAATATTTAAGTCCCTTAAACGCTTCTTCGCTTCGTCGAATGCCTTCCTCTTTCGAACCAGAGGCGGGGAAAAGTCCTGAAATAGCATGATCTTGGATCCTTTGTAGATCATGGCTTGGGGGTCTTTTCCGAGATTTCTAGAGGCTTCTAGGAGTATCTGCCTCTCCTTGTAGCTCTGCAGCCGGAACAGGACCGGGTGTGGACGCTGGTTCGAGCCAGGCCCACGTATTGCGACCCGGTAGGCCCATTCCACCCTTACCTGGCCTGATCCAGCTTCCAGATTTAAAAGCTGTGGCAGCCACTGCTCCAGGAATGCTGTAAGCTGGCCTTCCTCCTCCCGTTCGGGAAGGCCCAGCAAACGAATATTTTTTCGACGACCTCGATTATCGAGGTCGTCAATATGATTCTATAAGGTCAGGACTCGCTGCTCGACTCGGCGCTCGATTTCTTTAATGTCTCGGTCGCGCCTTTGCAGAGCGGCCGAGAGTGAGTCCCATCGACTTCGGGATTCTTCGATGAAAGCGTTGATCTTCGCATCCGGTTTGGAGATGATTTCCACAAGGCTCGCCACTGTAGGTAAGTCCCCCGGGGCGGCTGCGGACGCCTCTGCTGCAGCTGGAGAGGGTGGGGGAGGGGTTCCTGCTTGCTGAGAGCTGCGGGCTCCCTTCCCTTTGGTCATTTTTACTAAAGATTAGATTGTTTAAATTTAATACTAAGCAACCAATTAAATTAAACAGCTATTTTGAATGATTTGGTGAGTGTGGTGGGGGTGGGTGACCCACTTTACCCAAGTCTTGGGAGGAGCACTGTAGACTCAGACTTGCTGGGTCGCCGCCATCTTGGATGCCCCCCGATCCCCACCTTAATGCTCAGGGGATATGATGAAATAGGAATTTAATAAAAAGTGGAATTAAAAACTAGCCTAATGATGACCGTGTTACTATTGTCAACTGTTGCATAAACCCATTCTAATGTTCTTTAGGGAAATAAATCTGCCATCCTTACCTGGTCTGGCCTACATGTGACTCCAGACCCACAATAATTGACTCTTAACGCTCTTCTGAACAATTGGGAATGGACAATAAAGTTGGGTCTCTATGACCTTATCTCATGCTCATTTCATTGACCATTTCCTCCTTATCTATTATTAACTCCACACTCTCAGTTTCCAAAAAAAACCCCAATAATCACTTTACTTACTCTTTTCCTTTTTAAATAAGTGTAGAACCTCTTGCTCTCTATTTTCATATTTCTAGCCAGCTCCCTCTCATACTCCAGCTTCTTCTTCCTGCTTAACCTTTCATTCATTCTCTGCTATTCTGTGTATTCTGATCAGTTATCTGCCCTGCCGTTTATCTTCACTCAGTTCTGTGCTTTTTCAATAAGTTTGATGCTTTCCCCAATTCATTTAAGTTAACCACAGTCAGTGGGTCCTCCCTTTCAAATTGTTTTCTTTATAGTTGGAATATACTTATTCTGATTATGAAATATCCCCTTAAATGAATGCCATGGTGCCCCTATTCATGGATCCCCCTAGCCTGGTATCCCAATTCACTTCAAATAGCTGAATTTTAACACCTTTATTTACACTTACAACACTAGCCTTAGACCAGTCTTCTCCTGTTCAAACTAGATATAAAATTTAATCCTACTAAGATAGCTGCTCATCGAGAGTGCCTTTACACTAAAGTCATTAACTAAACCTAATTAATTCGGTCACATTAAACAATATTAAGTCTAATATAACCTGAATAGTTCCAGAAAGTGCTGCTCGATCTTAAAAGTATCCTGTAAACTCCCCAGCCAGACTATCATTGCTAATTTGATTTTTCCAGATTATATACAAATAAAGGTCACCCATAATTGTTGCCATCCCTTTATCACCAGTGCTCAATATCTCGTCTTGTATTTTCTGCCTGCTTTGTGGGTTTTGTTCGCACCCTGTAGACCACTCATCCTTGTGACTTCCTCCTCCTGTTCCTTGTCTCCATCAAAACCAATTCTACCCCCCGGATCTCCCGAACTCAGGCCACCTCTACCTACTTCCAGTAAGAAGGCGGTAGATACAAAACTCCAGATGGAGCTTGTCTGCCCCGCCCATTTTTTTGTTGTTTTCTTTTATTCCTGCCTTCTGTTGACCTTGGACACCCGGACCAGACTCCCACTGCCAGTCTCCGAAATGAGGCTGGCGGTCTGCGGAGATACCAGCACTAGGAGCAGGGATGCTAGCAACCCAGTGTGAGAGCGGTCAGACCATGTGAAGGCCCCCTGTGTGGGTCTGCAGTGGAGAGCCTTTGGAGAGAGACTGTGATGCTTGCCTTTTTGAGTTTGCGTCATGTTTTTACTGACCTATGGTCATACTGTGTGCAGGTCGTTCTGCTGTAACGCACGCTTCATCAGTACGAGTTGGCTACGATGCGATTGACGAATTGTGCATGTTGCTTGGATGACACGAATTTTCTACTGAACGGATATAGTGATTTTCTATTAGCGATCTTCTACAGTGTGATTGTCTATATTAGTTTGCTACAGTGTGAATTTTTTGCAACATGAGGTTGCAGATGAACACAACTGTCGTGTATAGCAGAATGACCTTTATAGCTGCAAGATAATATTTTTTCTTCATTTCTCTATCCTAGGATTGTACCTCCGTACCTTAGTACCTGAGATGGCACTGTAAGTGGTGACGTATAAAACTTTCACAGTACTCATTTGAGTACATGTGGCATTAAAGCTAATTCTAATTTGAGTGCACCATATGCCATCCTTGATTAGCAGTACCGCCCCTCCACCTTTACTAAGCCTCCCATTCCTGTTGTCACAAAAACCTATTTGATTGACTGTGAGGGAAGGAACTCTGCTGTCCTTATTTGGAACGGACTACACGTGACCCCAGACCCACAGTGCTGTGGTTGAGCCTTGAATGTCCTCTGAGAGGCCCAGCTCAGTTAAAGGCCAGTTAAGCTCAGGCAACAACTGGACACCACGCCGGTGATGCGCACATGCCATGAAAGAATAAATAAGTGAAGAAAACTAGCAGGGTCAAGGCGAAGGGAAGGGATACCAATTAAATACAAAATGAAAAAGAGGGAGTGGGAGTCGAATGGAGCTGGACTGTTGAATCAGAAACGCAGTTGTGAAAAATGTACTCTTGTTGAGCATGCTAAATGGAAGGGAATAGTTAATACAAAGGAGGAATGTGGTAAAGTCCAGGAAGACATTGATTGGCAAGTGAACTTTGATGTTTATCTTTTCTTCCATCCCCATTTGCCAAGGATTATAAATGCTGCAAATTTCTACTGGATTGGTCCAAGCTCATGGTCTAAATCCAAAGTCACTGTCATAATCTTCTGCAGGAAATCTAACCAGGAGACTCTTCACTCCTACTGCTTATCATCTAAGGAATGTACACACTGTAGATTCCAAGATGGCGGTGATGGAGTAGGCAATATCCCATCTCCTCAGCCCAGGGCCGTACGCGTTTTCTTTTCACCTTCTTTTCTCTTTTTATAAGTCCTTTTTTAAGCTTTTTTACCTTGGACCAATGGTGTCATGGTTGGAGCGTTTGAGGGCCCGAGCTGAGCAGGATGGCCAGCGGGCTGGAGGCTCGAGCAGAGTGGGGACAGACAGTGTGCCCAGAGTTGAGCGAGGATAGACACTGTGCCCAGAGAGGAGCGGAGACAGACAGCATGCCCAGAGTTGAGCAAGGATAGACACTGTGCCCGGTGAGGAGCGGGGACAGACACTGTGCCCAGAGTTGAGCGAGGATAGACACTGTGCCCGGTGAGGAGTGGGGACAGACAGCATGCCCAGAGTTGAGCAAGGATAGACACTGTGCCCGGAGAGGAGTGGGGACAGACAGTGTGCCCAGAGTTGAGCGAGGATAGACACTGTGCCCGGAGAGGAGTGGGGACAGACAGTGTGCCCAGAGTTGAGCGAGGATAGACACTGTGCCCGGTGAGGAGTGGGGACAGACAGCATGCCCAGAGTTGAGCGAGGATAGACACTGTGCCCGGAGAGGAGCGGGGACAGACAGCATGCCCAGAGTTGAGCGAGGATAGACACTGTGCCCGGTGAGGAGCGGGGACAGACACTGTGCCCAGAGTTGAGCGAGGATAGACACTGTGCCCGGAGAGGAATGGGGACAGACACTGTGCCCGGAGTTGAGCGAGGACAGACACTGTGCCCAGAGTTGAGCGAGGATAGCCACTGTGCCCAGAGAGGAGCGGGGACAGACAGTGTTCCCGGAGTTGAGCGAGGATAGCCACTGTGCCCAGACAGGAGTGGGGACAGACAGCATGCCCAGAGTTGAGCGAGGATAGATACTGTGCCCGGAGAGGAGCGGGGACAGACAGCATGCCCAGAGCAGAGCGGAGATGATTGGGAATGGTGTGAGCGTTTAGCGGTTTGTGAGCCCAGTTAGACCATGTGTGGAGGGCCCCTACATTGATCTATTGCAGGCCCTTTGTAGAAAGACTGTAATTTTTATCTTTTTAACTTTATTTCTCATTTTTCTGATTTAAACTATGAATAACTGTAAGGTCATGTAATTTGTTTTTCTTTATTTCTCTGTTTTATATCAAAGATTTATATCTAGGTACTTTGTATCTAAGATGGCCCTGTTTGTGGCGACATTGTACATATTTTATTGTACACTTGTACTTCTTACCTTGAGTACATGTGACAATAAACCTAATCCTAATTCTAAGACTGAGCATTGACCTGTGTGGCTACATTACCAATTGGCCATGCTAAATTGCCCACAGTGTTCAGGGATGTGTAGGTTAGGTACATTGGTCAGGGGTAAATGTAGAGTAATAGGGTAGAGGAATGGGTCTGGGTGGGTTACTCTTTGGAGGGTCAGTATGGAGTTGTTGGGCCAAATGGCCCCGTTTCCACACTGTTGGGGTTCTATGATTCTATGAGTATATGGACAAGTATCTCACCTCCCAATGCCAACAATGCTTGAAACTGGCACAGCGGCAGCAACACTAACCAATGTGCTACAAACCCTTTGGCACAGGCCGGTGACAGATGGTCTGTTTTGGTGGTAAGACTGAGGAGCTCCCCATACCGTTACAGAACAACAGTGAGACCTTAACCTATTCCAGACCCATCCACTTGCACAGAATTCAAATCAGGTGTGAAGTGTCTAAATAGTGGAAAGACACAAATGAAATTTGAATACAAGAAGTGGCCACACTGATTTATATAACTATTAAAGAGGCAATGGAGTTTCTCTTCAGAAGGATAGAAGTGCAATTCTGAGGACTTACGATAAGCCTAGAAATATGAAGTGATAAAGATCTTTAAAACGAGGAAAGAAGGATTTGGAGGATATGATTTGATAGATTAGATGCTGTGGGCAGAATTGTATTTCTTTCTTATACTATGTGGGTGGGGGGTGGGTCACACAACTACATCATCTCAGATCATCAAAGGCTTGCACGTCACAAAAGCTGGCTTCAGGAAGGAACTCCTCCCAAGTATCTCTCTCTCTCTCTCATACACAAGCTCTCTCTCATACACTCCCACACACACTCCAACACTCTCACACGCACCCTCTCACAGACACTTATACTCCTTTACACTCACACACATACATATACACACACTCTCTCACAGACCCTCATACCCCTCTGCACATACATACACACACGCGTGTTTGTGGGGTGAATTTGTACTTTCAGAATTACATTTTACTTTGTTCACAAACTGCAAGATTCTGTAAATTCCTTTTTTAGATTAGAATCAATCTGAACATTGGGGCCCAGACAATCTCACCCAGGGCACCTCACACCTTCAGTGCATTATCTGGGCCAACATGGCAACTATTGTTAAAGTTCACATGAGAATGCAACTTGAAGAAAGTTCTGGAATTTACATGTGAAAGAACTGAAACCAACATGCTCATTCTAAAAGATGAGAGACTGAACAAACAATCCAGATCTTCTTCAATATATAATTTCAGTTACATCACTGTCAACTTTTGCTATAAATTCTGTGCCCTACAATCTTCTATTCCACAACCACCTGATGAAGATTATAATATGGAGGTGCCGGTGTTGGACTGGAGTGGACAAAGTTAAAAATCACACAACACCAGGTTATAGTCCATAGGTTTATTTGGAAGCACTAGCTTTCAGAATGCCACTCCTTAATCAGGTTAAAATCACACAACACCAGGTTATAGTCCAACAGGTCTATTTGGAAGCACTAGCTTTTGGAGCGCTGCCCCTTCATCAGGTATACTCCACAACCACCTGATGAAGGAGCAGCGTTCTGAAAGCTAGTGCTTCCAGTTAAATCTGTTGGACTATGACCTGGTGTGGTGTGATTTTTAACTTTATTCACCCCAGTCCCAACACTGGCATCTCCAAATCACACATATTGTAGAATGTGTTGTTGCTTTTCATTAACTCCTGCCCTCTGACAACCAGCTTTCAATTGAAACACTACTTTCCTCACCGCACGTTATTTTTCTGGTGACGCACTGGTAGGGACTGCCACCTCTATCAAGAAAGGTATACACCTGATGCCTTTCGATATGTCCGCAGGAGAATGTGGACTATAAGTGGGAAGGGGAACACCACCATCTTCAAGTTCCCCTCTGAGCTAATGGAAATATATCGTCGTTCCTTCACCGTTGCTGGGTCAAAATCCTGGAGTTCCCTCCCTAATGGCATTGTGGGTCAACCCACAGCAGGTGGACCACAGCGGTTCAAGGAGACAGCTCACCACCACTGTCTCAAGGGGCAACTAGGGACAGGCAATTAATGCTGGGTCAGCCAGCGATGGCCACATCCCCCAAAACGAAAAGAAAAGAAAGAAAATGATTCCCAGACAGTATGGGTTAGTACAACGCTCCTGAGGGAGAGAGCTGTGAGCTGGTAGGAGAGAAAGGATAATGCGTCAGTGTTGAAGAGAGGGGGTGGATGATTGGGTTTCTACCATAGGTGATGAAGGAAAGGCGGAGATTTCTGACATTTGGTGGGGGGTGGGGGGGGGGGGTGGGGGGGAGCTGCTGCAGGATAGCTCCCTGCTGAATCCAGGACAGGCAGTGAGCCCCTGGGCATAGACATGAGGGATTTGGCAACGATGCTAAACCTCTGGCAAAGAGACGCCAAGGACCATAGTGCAGAGGGCAGAGGTGCCTGGGCTGGCCCTGCCTGAGGTTATTGGTGCAGGTGAGTGCTATGGTGGAGAGGCAGGACTGGAGGACCAGTCGGTATCCGTTGGCTGTGTGCTACTTCTTACTGCATCGTACGCCCATGCGTTCGCTCGCTGGGCGAGAGAGAGGATCAGGGCACTTGGACCTCTCTCTGGGTGTGCGCAGGGGGAGGGGCGTTGGAAAGTGCCATTGTGCACCGACGGGGTGGAGGACTGGCAAATAGACACTACACTGCTGAACCACTGGCTCTCTGCCAGGCATCCGAGTGCCCCCACACACTGCGACCAGGTGGAGGAGGGAGGTGGGGGGGGGGGCTTGGGCATGGCATCTGTACCCATGCGAGACGTTCCCCTCAGCACGCTAGAGACATCTGGGCCTCGGATCAGAACAACAAAGCAGTCAGCAGCTTGCTCAAGCTCAGCTGTGGCCACTGCACTGGCATAGAGACAGGACAAGAAAGATTAGATAACACTGCCGCCACAGTGGGTGGACAGCCCTTTGGTGCAACGTGCCACTCGACAGAAACAGAACACCTTGCATTGCCACGCTATGGTGTCTTTCAGTCTGGGAAGGCTTCTGCTTATCGTTATGCTCTCGACATTGAGGGTCACTGATGATCATACACACTCACAGGGGCATCATGTTGGGTAGGACGGAGAGAACCATTCTCTGCTGCCTTCGGGGAAGGTACGTAACCTCCGAGAAGGGGGAGATGTTTAGGGTTCAGAATCAGTCAGCAAGTGTTTAGCTCCCCCACTCCCTCTGCAAGAGATAATGCCCACTGCACACTGAGGATTGAGTCATAGCAAAATAGTCTCTCCATATAACGCTGTCTCACTCCACACTGGGGAGCTCTGAACCCATTCCAAAGGAATCGCTTTGATTTTTAAGGCACAGTCACAAACTATCACAACACTTCAAAGATACAAAGGTAAAGCTTGCCCTTTAGGGCAGGATTCTGTGTGCACTATAACTGACCTGCAGTTGGAGAGTGGTGTGGGTATGGAATGAGCTGCCAGAGGAAGTGGTGGAGTCAGGTACAATTACAGCATTTAATAAGCATCTGGATGGGTATATGAATAGGAAGGGGTTAGAGGGATATGAGCCAAGTGCATGGCAAATGGGACTAGATTAGGTTAGGTTATCTGGTCAGCACTGGTGAGTTGAACCGAAGGGTCTGTTACCGTGTTGTACATCTCTATGACTGTATGTTCACTCTGTGTTTAGGTAAAGTCACTCCCCCTTAAATCTAGCCTCTACCAGCTCCCTCAGAGCTGCCTGCCTTATCTCAGTACTAAAAATGTGTTGCTGGAAAAGCGCAGCAGGTCAGGCAGCATCCAAGGAGCAGGAGAATCGACTTTTCGGGCATGAGCCCTTCTTCAGGAATGAGGAGAGTGTGCCAAGCAGGCTAAGATAAAAGGTAGGGAGGAGGGACTTGGGGGAGGGGCGTTGGAAATGCGATAGGTGGAAGGAGGTTAAGGTGAGGGTGATAGGC
>NC_057726.1:64377939-64413730 GCF_004010195.1 Chiloscyllium plagiosum | reverse complement strand
GGGAAGGTGCCGGGAGTGGAGGTTGGGTTGGTGGGGGGTGTGTACCTGATGAGGGAGTCACGGAGGGACTGGTCTTTTCGGAACGCTGATAGGGGAGGGGAGGGAAATATATCCCTGGTGGTGGGGTCCGTTTGGAGGTGGCGGAAATGATACGATGTATATGGAGATTGGTGAGGTGGTAGGTGAGGACCAGTGGTCTTTTCCTGACCTGGTCAGGCTTCGCCTCTGGCACAGTAAGCAGTTCTTGGTTACGCAGGAGTTGAGTAACTGAAGACCTTTGTACTCACCGGCGATTGGAGCAGACAGTTGACTACATTAGGCACACAGCTCACAGACCCGTACAGCACGGAGACAGACCTTCCCGGTCACTTATCCATGCCAACCAGACTTTCCAAACTGCACTAATCCTATTTGCCAGTGTTTGATCAATACCTCTCTGGAGTCATAGAGTCATATAGAACGGAAACAGACTTTTCAGTCCACCCACTCCATGCTGCCCACTAGCCCCACCTGCCTGCGCTTTGCCCATATCCCTCCAAACATTTCTTGTTCATGCACTTATCCAAATGTTTTTTAAACGTTGTAACTTTCTCTTCCAGTTCATTCTATTCAGAACCACTTGCTGTGTAAACCAATCGCCCCTTGTTTCCTTTTTAAATCTTTCTCCTCTTACCTTAAATCTATGCCTTGAAAGGTCTGAGCAAGCATGCTCAATGCCTTCTTAACCACCCAAGCTGTATGTGATTGTGAGCCAGGGGGCTGAGAGATAAATGGGAGTGGGGTGGGGTTGGGGGGAAGTCGGCGGGGAATGTGACAGGTAGATGAAGGTGGGAAAGAAGGTGATAGATTGGAGGGGAGGGTGGAGCGGATAGATGGGGAAAGGTGATGGACAGGTCCGAGTTGGAGGCTTGGGACTGGGATAATGTGGGGTGAGGGGAAATTGAGGAAACTGGTAAAATCCACATTGATCCCGTGTGGTAGCAGGGTCCCAAGGCAGAATATGAGGCGTTCTTCCTCCAGGCGTCGGGTGGTAAGGGTTTGGCGGTGGAGGAGGCTCAGGACCTGCATGTCGTTGGTGGAGTGGGAGGGGGAGTTGAAGTGTTCAGCCGCAGGGATTCGTTCGTGCGGGTATCCCAGAGCTGTTCCCTGAAATGATCCGCAAGTTGGCGTCCAGTCTCCCCGATGTACAGGAGGCCACATTGGGTGCAACGGATACAGTAGATGACATTGGTGGAGGTACACGTAAATTTCTGTCTGATATGGAATGATCCAATGGGGCTTTGGACGGACGTGAGTGGGGGGGAGGTGCGTTTGCAGGTTTCTACTCAACGTTATCCAAATTAAACTCTATCTGCCACTCTTCAGCCCGTTCACTCAACTGATCAAGATCTCTTTGTAACCTTAGATAACCTTCTTCACTGTGCACCATACCACCAATCTTGGTGTTGTCCGCAAATTCTAAACCTTTCCTATTCATGTACCTGTCCAAACATCTTTTAAATGTTGCAATTGTACCTGCATCTAACACTTCCTGTAGCAGTTCATTCCATACATGCACCACCCTTTTTGTGAAAACATTATATCTCAAGTCCCTTTTAAATCCATATGGACTCTGTTTGACTCTTAAGACTTTCTAAATGTATTGTTATTTCTTCCTTAATAATAAACTTTAGCATTTTGCAAACAAAAAAATGTTAGGCTGACTGGCCTATGGTGTATGTACGGAGAGGAAGTGGTGGATGCAGATACAGTTACAACATTGGAAAGACATTTGAACATGTACATGAATAGGAAAGGTTTAGAATGATATGGACCAAATGCAGGCAAATGGGACTAGTCTCATTTGGGAACATGGTTGACATGGACTGGTTGGACTGAAGAGTCTGTTTCCAATGACTCTGCATATATTTTTATGTATGTGCGGAGAGTTGTGTTTGGGAACATACCTGTTTCCCATTTTTTGCCAACCTGTGTAATCCTCGTGGGTGTTAACGAACACTCGTGGTAAACTAATGAAAGCAAAACAGGTTCCTGACCATCAGAGACAAATAACTCAATCTTGATACTTCATCTCACCAGTGGGAAGCTGAATTTATGTCTCCCACCCATAGAGTTCACAACCCTGCCCTTTCGAAAGCTCTGGGTGGGCTTGGAACACTTCAACCCCAGGGCATTAATGTGGATTTCACCAGTTTCCTCATGTGGGATATAAATGAATTAATGTTATTTCTGCAAGTATAAATTCTGATACAGAATAGGAATGAGAAAATACATATTCAGCAAAAAGAAAGGATACTGCTCCTCGGATGCTGCCTGACCTGCTGTGCTTTCCCAGCACCACTCTGATCTAAACTCTGGTTCCCAGCATCTGCAGGCCTCACTTCTGCCCATGGAAGAATCCATCCGGTTTCAGCCAATTTATTGCTGCTACTGAGACCTAAACTAGCGTGGCAAATATATAATAGTTGCTAATTAATCCAATGGGGAATTCAGGAGAAATATCTCACCCAGCGAGTAGTTAGAATGTGCACTTTAGAAGCAGCAGCTGAGGGATAGATACTTTTAAAGGAAATGAGATAAGTACATGAGAGAGAAAGGAATAAAAATGATAAAACGGGGTGAGGCAATCTCATAAGGAACATAAACACAGGCAGTTTTAAAATGATACTTCCCATTCGGCTTTTCTTCATTGCATATTTTTTGAGCTGACAGCTTGCAGTAATTCTTTTGCCGTCATATTTAAGATGAATTGATAGCGTGTGAAAAAAATAAACCCCGTGCCGCATTTTAATGCAGCTCCAGGCTGTCGAAGCTGACTGCAGCCTGTCACGTCTCCCACGGAGACGGTGGGGTGGATCCATCAGGATTGGAACACCATGAGAGGTCGCCCAGTCAAGGAAATCAAATAAACCCCGAGGTACAACCACATGGAATCCACTGAAACCTGGGTCCTCATTCCCAACCGATCAAGGGTGGCTGGAGGATCAGTGGGTAGCAAACGCCAGCTAAAACACAGATTACTCCCAATGCCAAAATGGCTGACAAAATGGCCGCCGGCACAGACACAGGCCTCGGGGGCCGCCTCTGTGCTGACATTCACTGCCGTCTCTGCCGACAATAATGTCAGCTCCAGTGTATGCCCAGACCACTTTACGTTGCTGCAGTTGGAAGAGATGACCAGTTCTCCCTTACTCGTCACTTCTCACACTTCAGTCTGGCTCCTGGTGCCTCCTCAGTCCAGGGGAGAAGTGGCTGCTCAGCTGGGAGGGACGCCCTGACTATCCCAGGAACCCTTGGTGGGGGATAGGGGGGTGGGGGTGGTGGAGAGGGTTGGATGATATCTGATCAGGAGCAGGGTGTAGAATCTCCAGCTGGAAATGTGTTGCTGGAAAAGCGCAGCAGGTCAGGCAGCATCCAGGGAACAGGAGAATCGACGTTTCGGGCATAAGCCCCCCTCCTTTCCTGAAGAAGGGCTTATGCCCGAAACGTCGATTCTCCTGTTCCCTGGATGCTGCCTGACCTGCTGCGCTTTTCCAGCAACACATTTCCAGCTCTGATCTCCAGCATCTGCAGACCTCACTTTCTCCTGTAGAATCTCCACCCAATTATGTCATCAGCTCCGCCTTCGCGACTAGCAGCTGCTGCTATCGCTCCTTCTCTGTGCAGTGACGGTCTCGTGACAACGTGGGGTTTCTGTGGCGGGACATTTACTGCCCCGCCTTTCCTGATATACACCACCATATCCTGACAAACAAGGTCCCGGCCTTGGCAGAACTGGCCTAATGGAAAACCCTGGGGTATGAAGTTTATCAGGCAGTGAGGCCTAACAGCAGGCTGTACCAAGGACGCAAGATTGTTCTCTTTAAACATTGGAGCCTTCCAGTGTGTTTGGTTAGATGTCAGCCTCCACATTGACATGTTTTACAATGATAGTGGAGGTGACATGCTGTGGGGACAATATGCCACTGAGTGACTCATTATGGTCAACAGTTCTGATTTCATTGAGTAGCAAAGGCCTAAACTGGCCCAAATCCCGCCCCCTTCCCATTGGTTACAGCTCAGTCTGCACTGTATTCACTAAACTGACAATAGGATGCTCCATCTTAGTGTCCCCTTGATAGGAAGGGAAAGGAATTGGAGTTTTCCATCCCTAATCAGCATGGTGTGCAGCTACTTGCAAACCCGGGCCTACTCGTGGTCACCAGATTGCTTTACGACAAGGTGCACAATACTCAAGTGAGTATCCCTAAATGAGGGACCAAGGGATGAAATGGAGATTTATTCTGAATAAGTCTCAGTCACGTCAGGTTTTTTGGAGGGTTTTGTTTTGAAACCAAGGAGCCTATTGGGTTTTCTCATCTCATTAATTATTTTTTTTTTAGATTAGATTAGATTACTTTTTTTTAGATTAGATTACCTACAGTGTGGAAACAGGCCCTTCGGCCCAACAGGTCCACACTGACCAGCCGAAGTGCAACCCACCCAGACCCATTCCCCTAACACTACGGACAATTTAGCATGGCCAATTCACCTGACCTGCACATCTTTGGACTGTGGGAGGAAACCGGAGCACCCGGAGGAAACCCACACAGACACAAGGAGAATGTGCAAACTCCACACAGTCAGTCGCCTGAGGCGGGAATTGAACCCGGGTCTCTGGCACTGTGAGGCAGCAGTGCTGACCACCGTGGCCCAGGGCTTTCCTCCCGCACGATTTCCACCTCATGCCTCTGCACAACTCTCCTAGAATGATTCACCACTCACTCAATATCTTGGAACACCTTAAACTGTACAGGGCAGCATTGTCAGTCTGGAGATGTCCCACATGGTTCCTGGCGTCACCCCCTGGACATGCATGAGAAGGGAGAGTTAATGCCTCACTTTGTGGGCAGCGACCTGCAGCTGGGACCTCCTCCTCCTCCCTCAGGCCCAGCAATGGGGGTCACAATACCAGCCTGTGCCAGCTGTTTCGAGTTTGCCACCCGAGCCAGTGCAGTCTCAGCTGTCTGGTGGAATACCCAGACCTGGAGGTAGAAGGTTAATGACCTTCTCTTCTGCTCTGGTAAAGTCCATCGTCTTCCCTCCAATGGCTCACCTTTGGGCTATCTCTGCTACTGGATCTGCCTCCCACTGGGGCTCACACTATACCACTCTCACTTCTGCCTGCAGCATCTTCTTTCCTTAACTCCAAAACCACTAACCCTTTCTGCCACCCAGGCTCGCTCACACCTCCCCACTGCACTGATAGTAATAACTGTACCACCCAATGTCAATACCTGCCTCGTTCTTACTCCAGGGAAATGAAACACTGCCCCCAATAGGACAGCAAGTGCAAAGACAGGTGCTGGGCTGCCTCATCCCATAATTAGACAGACTGCTGAGTCTGGCCAGCCAGAGGGCCTGACCGACCATGCCCGGGCCTCTGGGCTGGTATCGGAAGCTGCCCTTGACCTTCCGGTTGGGAAGCCCCTGAGCTAAGGTTGTCTCGCTCGGCTTGAATGTGGCCTGATGACAATGAGAACAGGCTTCCTGTCTGGGCTAATGGGCAAGGCAAGGCAACAGTGACATGAGCCTGGCATTTCAGGAGAAAGTATAAAATAAGGGCAAGGCAATGGAATTGGAATGCGGAAACATCCTGTAAAGCGATGGGAGATAGACCATGAGGGTTCCTAGAGGCTGGCGAATGTCAGGTGCCAATGTCCATGGATGTGGGATGCTATGTGACCGGTAGCCATGCAGCACGCTCCTGAGATGTTGGTGCCTGGTGACCAGTCCTTTGGTGTACAAGGTGGGCTGAAGTCTCTGGGTACCCGCTCTGATCTCCACGCTGGGAATTCTCAACCCGACTGCATTCACTCAGATAGGAGACTGAATGCTAATGTGGCCTTACTCAGGCTTTTGCCACGCAATAACCCCGCGCTTCATTGGCAACTCACTGCTCTCCCATGATAGAGTCTCATCACAGTTCAGCAAATGTATAAAAGATGCAATAAATTACACCTGATTGAGAGATGCCTCCCTGTACTTCTCACTTGATTCAGACACAAGTCTAACATTATTCAAGTCTGTATACAATCCCACCTAATAACATCACGGGATGCTAGAGGAGAACATAAAATCTTGAGAACAGTCTAAATTCTTCATGGACTGTCTGTTTAATACAGCATTAGATATAGAACTTGATTGTTGAATTGGGAAGACTATGATTCTTTGTAATATACACAACATCAGATATGTACATGACAGTAGGTCACTGTAATATTCACTGATAGAACATGTAATTCATCAATCAGATACAAAGACCCGTTGTTCAATTATAGTACACAGCACCTTCTACTCCTCATAATACAGAGATTTATTTTGTCCTCACTTGAAATACAGGCTCTGCTATTTACACAATCTCTGTATTTCCTGTAATATACACAGAACATTCAGTATTCATGTCTTGACAGACTGGTTTTCTAATATTGTCTGCACTCTGATAATCTAATCACCCCGGGTACAGACTCAGCAAGTCTTCCAAATTAAACGTCTGATACAGATATACTGCGTGCAGGCTTCAATATTTGACTTCATATTGGAGATAATTTTATCCTAATCCTGACCTTTTTACACCTTGCTCAATTTTCTTTCCATTAGAACAGCCCAAATTGAGTCAGTCTTCTGTGAGATAAAGATCGCTCCCACGCGATGTCTGAGATCTGTTTATATCCAGAGATATCCAATTCATGGAGAGTCCAACTTTTCTTCAGAAATCTTAGGATTGATCTTAGTCCACTGCTGCCCAATTAATCACTCCAGGGAAGAAGAGAGTGGGATGTGTTTATCTTTTCAATGTCCAAGAAGAGATGGGGGTGAGTGAGAATGTCTCAGGGGTGACTGTGAGGATATCAACCTCATCATTGGCATGGGTTCAGCTTTACCTTCATGGAAATGGTCTTGATGTCTTTTCAGGTTCATGGTGCGTTTCTCTCACAGATCCAGCTGCTTCAATTTATACCCAGCTACGCATTCTAGTTTTGACTGTGGGTGGGAATCATTGATGTTCCCCCCAGTGTCCCGAGCACCTCATTTATGTCTCGTTGTGTAATGCACAGCAATGGGCACAGCCTGTGAAAAAGCCCTGACTAATGAGCTAAGCAAAGTGAGGGTATCATTAACTTTGCGCTACTGATAGGAGACATCGCCTCCTAAGTGCCTGAGGTGGAGACCGATGGAGGAAGTTAAGAATCACACAACACCAGGTTGTAGTCCAACAGGTTTATTTGGAAGCACACTAGCTTTGCATGGAGGAGGCAGGTGAACCTGGAGGAAGGCCAGTGGCTCTGAAGTGGCATATCAGTGTGTCCTGGGCATGCTCCAGATACACTAGATCACTTCCCAAGATTGGGCAGAGTATCGCCCCAGAGGTAACAATGAAATCTAGTCTCACAAAAAGGACAATGTGGGCAAATCCAGAAGGAAGGACTCTGCCATTGCACTGACAGTTCGGAGATTTATTCTGAATACGTCTCAGTCACATCGAGCTTTTTGGAGACTTTTGGTTTAAAACCAAGGAACCTTCTGGGTTTTCTCACCTCATTAATTACTTTAGCCCATCCCAGGGCTTTCCTCCCTCACGATTTCCACCCCATCCCACTGCACACCGCTCCTGGAATGATTCACCACTCACTGAATATTCAGTTGTTGACCGGAACACCTCAGACTACACAGGGAAGCGCTGTCGGTCTGGAGATGCCCCACGTGGGTTGTGGCGTTAGCCCCAGAGCAGTAAAAGGAGATGGAACAAAGAGCACCTTCGGCACTGCCCTCATCTTGTATTGCTTTCGATCTGTTTGAGGGCGTGCAATTCACTCTGAGGCTGCCAGTCTGCTTGATCATTTTAATGTGACTACTCATAAATTAATTTTGATAACCCGAGAATAATTCTTAGGCTGATTCATTGAGAAATATCGGTTGCAACTTTCAAATCTCTTCTCGCGCACACTTGCCATTCTTGTGTTATCTGTTTCCTGGCTGATACTACCAGGAATACTGATTGAAAAATCACACAACACCAGGTTATAGACCAACAGGTTTATTTGGAAGCACGAGCTTTCGGAGCGCCGCTCCTTCATCAGGTGGTTGTTGGACTATAACCTGGTGTTGTGTGGTTTTTAACCTTGTACACCCCAGTCCAACACCGGCACTCCAGATCAGGAATACTGATGGTCCCGCTCATCTTAACCAGACCTGTGAAAGGGAACCCTCTATCGGAGGTTATTTTCCTCATCAAAAACAGGGCCATTTTGTGAAGACTAGAAGAGTCTGCTCAATACAACGCTGAGGGCTTCATCTCCAAGTTGACGCTTTAATTCAGTCAGGAGGCTCTGAGGCCTGGAGTGGAGATACGGAGTATCCTCGATTATCTGGCATTTGATTATCCAAATTTCAGATTACCGGACAAGATTGTAAGGTCCTGATGATTGGCTAGACATTGTTATCTGGCGCTCGATTAGCCAAGCATTCGATTGTCCGAACAGCACACTCCCCACCCGTGTCATTCGGATAATCGAGGTATATTGCTTTGGAGCACTGATATAAATTCTGTGTCTTACAATTGTGTCCTCCAAAACCACCTGATGAAGGAGGGGCGCTTCGAAAGCGAGTGCTTCCAATTAAACCTGTTGGACTACAACCTGGTGTTGTGTGATTTTTAACTTTGCTTTGAAGGGGGAGACAGAGATGATGCTCTGAATTTTATGGTGTTTGTGGCTAAGTCCGAGCTACATCGAGATTTTCGGACGTTCCCTCACCACAAGGCCCGAGCAACTTCCCTCACCCTATCTTACCAAACACGCCCATCTCAGCCCATCTCAGCCCATGGCATCTCTCACTCCGCACAAGGACCAGCAGTGGGAGCCACAATACCAGCTCATGCCAGTCTGCTCCGAGTTTGCCACCCAGGACTCAGCCATCTGGAGGAATGCACGGCACTGTGGGTAAAAGGCCAGTGTCCTTCTCCTCTCTGTCAGCGTAAGTGCCGCCATCTTCTCTCTGCTAGCTCACACTCACTCTGTCTCTGATACAAGAGCTTGTCCTTTGCATTCATGTACGCACATTGCGCTTGCTTCAACTGAACACAATAGGTAACGGCTTTTCATTTCCCAGAATCAGAATCGACATTCTTGATTTAAAATTAAACACAGCTTGGCAGTTAATTGTCAGCTATCATTTAGCTGGTGTATTCTACATAGCAACACATTCAGACTCCTCTCCCAGTCAATCAGCATCCTCCTCTCAAACAGCATTATATGCTGTTTTCCTTTTTACTTTGATATCCTTGTGAATTTTCCTAGTGTGTTCCAGATGAAAACCTTCAACAAAATGAGTCTTTTAATCAGCAATTCTCAGATTTCCCACCCCTACCTGACACTTTTAAGATAAAGAAGGAGGTGCTCACAGAAGCATGCCTTTCCCGTAGAAGAACTGAGGAACCTACTCAATTCTTATGAGGTCAACGACTTTGAAATTGCTACAGCAACTCGCTTATCTTGGTCCCACAAAGGTGGATCGAGGATAAGCTTCAGAACAGCAGCAGCAGCAATGGGCAAAATGGCTGTTTGTTCCTGCACTGCCATTCAACAGAATCACGCTGGGTCTCCAATCTCAGTTCAACGGTGGCTCAGCGGTTAGCACTGCTGCCTCACAGCGCCAGGGACCCGGATTTGATACCAGCCTCGGGCGCCGTCTGTGCGTAGTTTGCACGTTTTCCCTGTGTCTGTGTGGGTTTCCTCCGGGTGCTCCGGTTTCCTCCCACAGGCCAAAGACGTGCAGGTCAGGTGGATTGGACATGCTAGATTGCTCATGGCCTCCAGGGATGTGTAACTTAGGTAGATTAGCCCTGGGAAATGCAGTTACAGGAAATAAGGTTGAGGGCGGGGGATAAGTCTGGGTGGGATGCTCTTTGGAGGGTCGGTATGGACTTAATGGGCTGCGTGGCCTGCTCCGCACTGTTGGGATTCTATGATTTGCCGACCTAGTCCCTGTACTAAATTAATTCCTATAGGGTCCAGAATTTACTAACCTCTTGACTTTGATATATTCAACAACAGACCATCCAAAGACCTTTGCGAGACACTTGAATTGAAATGTTAAAACAAATGACCTTTCTGCAGTGCCACAGTCGATGTTACAGGTGTGGGAACATGATAACAATATACATTTTAGTGTAGACATAAAAGATAGCACTGCAATGATATATGGTTTCTGATGAGTGACAGTGGAATGCCTATCTTACATAACCAACATGGAAGCATAGAAATCCAGGAAACAAGATGAATCTAGGCAATTTTCCCTTATTTCAACATCACAGTGAGCTCAGCCAGCTCGTCATAAAAGGAAGACAATTTGTGTATAAACAGCAGCAAATTATTAAATGTCTTGAACTGACTAAAAGTGAAAATTGAAACTCTTGCTGTAAATTGCCAGTGACATCCTCATCCTGTTAATGAATAGAAAAAGGATTGACTATTCGGCTCTTTGGTCATGGCTGATGTGAGTGTGGCCTCAACTTGAGGTTCCTTGTTCACCTCCACCCCCAAGTATCGACCTTTGCCTCCCTTGCTAGGCAAGACTCGAACTACCTCTGCCTGGAAAGTATTCAATGGCCCTGCCATCATTCTCTGAGGTGGAGAATTCCACAGAGCAACAGCACTCTGAGGGAAAAGCATTCTCCTCATCTCTCTTGATTCTATATTTCTGTGCTTGCCCATGGGTCAGGCAGTAATTCAGAGATTGGATTGTCAACCTTAAGTCACAGGAGCAGAAATTAGGCCATTCAGCCCATTGAGTCAGCTCTGCCACTCAATCATGGCTGATAACTTTCTCAACCCCATTCTCCAACTTTCTCCCCATAACCCTTGATCCCCTTAACAATCAAGAACCTATCTATTTCCATCTTAAATGCACTCAATGACCTGGCCTCCACAGCCTTCTGTGGCAATTAACTCTATAGATTCACCACTCTCTGGCTAAAGACAGTTCTCCTTATTTCCGTTCTAAAAGGTCTTCCCTTCACTCTAAAGCTGTGTCCTTGGGTCCTAGTCTCTCCTACCAACAGAAATCCACTCTGTCCAGGCCAATCAGTATTCTGTATGTTTCAATTAGATTCCCCTCCCCCCCCCCCCATCCTTCTAAACTCCATCAAGTATAGATGGAATCCTCAAACGTTCCTCATACGTTAAGCTTTTCATTCATAGGACTGTTCCCGTGAACCTCCTCTGAACACACTCCAGGGTCAGTACATGCTTCCTGAGATATAGAAACCAAACTTGCACGCAACACTCCAGATGTGGTCTGACCTGGTCGTTCTGTCTTTTCATTTACCTTCTAACTGTTCGCGTTCCTTCATAATAATCTCCTTTCTAGTCCTATCAATGACAGTGGCGCCGACATGGGGATGATGGCAGCTGGATCCCTCCCCACTCCTGAGGTGACGTCCTTGACCCAGACAAAGCAAAGGCTAAACCTGCCTCATCTGCAGCCCTACCCTGGTCTCAGAATTAACCTAGTCTGAGGGGCTGCGACTAGCCTCTCTAGTAATGTGTCTAGGTATCTATACCCCTTTGTGATATGTTGCTGTCTCTACATCCTGGACTCCAACCCCATAGCTCTGACTCAAATACATACACTGCTCCAGATCACCTTGGTGTCCGGCAGCTCCCACATACTGCAGCAGCAACACACCACCTGTTCTGCCAACACTATTATAAGTAGTAAATTAATTACTCCACAGCCCCTGCTCTTTACAATTTACTGCAACAATGTTTCTTTTTTATTAACAAAAATCACCAGCATCAAAATGATAATTAGTGAACTATTCTCAGGCTGATTACTTTCTTTCCATTTCCCTACTCCTGCAATCACATTTAACTCTCTCCCTCACACCCTTCAGAATTGAAAACAGGGATCACAATAGACTTTTTTTTTGTTTTTGAGGGCTTATCTTGAGATTTGCTACTTTTTGATTTGCTACTTTTTGTTCTTTCATTCATGAACTCATTTATTAAGAGATGCAATCATGTAGTAAACATACCTTTCACATTTGTATTGACACATACAATTTTTGGACTCACACAAAGACAGAATTGGAAGATTAGATCTATATCCTCAATAATTGCTAACTCTTCATTGCACTGAAAGTCACAGGACACAACGAGAGAGCCACGGTATTTGAATCAGCACAAGACAACAAGCATGAGTTATAAACTTTGATTTTTCAAAATAACTGACATACTCTTCGAAAAAAAACAATCCATCAAGCCAAACATACCTGCCACATACTGGTGAGGTCATGACTATATATATGTAGCTTCCAATACATGCACATGTGACACACTCTAAGTCTAAATTAGAATTGTCAGTCAGGTTCATAGTATGGTGTATTATTATTGGAAGCTATGACAACACCAGACTCTGTTTTATAGGCAGAATGTCATGTACACACATAGTGCTTGCTACAACTAAAAAAAAATAGGTTATAGCCATTCACCAGTTTATCTCTTAGGGGAGCTCCCTGGCCAATCAGATACAACTTAACTGCTGCAAAGTTTAAACAAAGCCAGGCAGTGAACTGCTAATCATCACGAATTTGACCATTTTCTATGGCAGTGCGCCTGCTGATTCCAATCAGTTTGCCACCCTTACAGCGTAAATGTTGGTTTCCCTTTAAATTTGTTTTGTTTTATGGATTGCCTTGATGAGTGCATGATGGAAAGCTTTGACAAAAGGTGCCTGTTTTCAGCGATCCTCAAGTTCTTTGCTATGAAACAACAATTTGCACTTCTCTCCCCATACACAGTAGCAGGTCTGGTATGGGTGGGTGGGGAGACTGGTGCTGAATGAGGTGGCAAGATGCTGAAAAAGCGAGGGCCTGTCTGTTTGACTGAGATGTGACTATTGAGTCAAAGCTCCATGGCTTTGGAGGTCATGACCCCAGGATTTAAGCACATTTGAAATCTTGGCCCTCACTTTGCAAAGCCCTCAACCACATCATGTTACCCAGCTTTTAGGAACAATGTTGTGAAACTTGAAAGGATTCAGAAAAGATTTACAAGGATGTTGCCAGGGTTGGAGGGGTTGAGCTATAGGGAGAGGCTGAACAGGCTGGGGCTGTTTTGCTTGGAGCGTTGGAGGCCGAGAGGTAACCTTATCGAGGTTTATAAAATCATGAGGGGGATGGATAGGACATATAGTCAAAGTCTTTTCCCTGGGGTGGAGGAGTCCAGAACGAGAGGGCATAGGTTTAGGGTGAGAGGGGAAAGATTTAAAAGGGACCTAAGGGGTAACTTTTTCATGAGAGGGTGAGCTGCAGAGGAAGTGGTGGAGGCTGGTACAATTACAGCATTTAAAAAGCATTTGGATGAATAGGAAGGGTCGAGAGGGATATGGGTCAAATGCTGCCAAATGGGACTAGATCGGTTTAGGAAACCTGGTCAGCATGGACGAGTTGGCACCAAAGGATCTGTCTCCGTGCTGTCCAGCAGTATAACTCTATGAATCCCATGAATGTAATCTACCCTGACTATAACTCTCTGACTGCTTCTGGCAATCTCTAAAATTTGAACAAAGTCGACCGAGAATTTCCACAAAACGACCAAACAAATTCCAGTAGCTTTCTATTCGGTTTTATCAAAAGGACATTTGAACAAATCTGATAGAAATTTGTGCTGGAATTGGATGTACTGGGGAATCCGTTGGCCCTCTGGTTGGAAACAAATGACCAAATTGCGAATTGTTTATCTAAAACAAACTGCTGTGCTCTGTCAGTGACGACATTTTTAAACTGCTTATTTGTAAAGTTCATAGATATTGCTCCCCTCTTGAGATAGAGCGAGGCAATTGGATATGTTCAGGCTGAAGGTTATCACTGCATAAGAATGCAATGTCTGATAAGGTGTGGAGGATGCTGAGGCTGCCGTAGGTGGAGCAGGGATTGAACCCACGTTGTTGGCTTTATTCTCCATTGTTAGCTAACCAACTGAGTAACCTGACACCCTATAGCTCATTCATTATTGCAACAAAATTACAGGATCCAAGAGGCAAGACTGTGGTTTATTTTTGTCATAACCATTATCTCCCAAAGCATTGGGTTTACTATGAATTAGAATTAAACAGAAGCAAGATGCACAGGTACAGAGGTTTAATGGTGGAGGCTGGTACAATTACAACACCTACCAGGATCTTAGAGGCCTCTAGAAGAAAGTGAGGAGTGCAAATGCTGGAGATCAGAGTCAAACATTGTAGTGCTGGAAAAACACAGCAGGTCAGGCAGCATCCGAAGAGCAGGAGAGTCGACGTTTCGAGCATAAGCTCTTCATCAGGAATTGATTAGGCGAAAGTAGGTACTGCAGATGTTGGAGATTAGAGTCAAGATTAGAGTGGTGCTGGAAAAGCATTTTCCTGATGAAGGGCTTTTGCCCAAAATATGCCTCATTCCTGATGAAGCTCTTTTGCCCAAAACATCGATTTTCCTGCTCCTCTGATGCTGCCTGACCTGCTGTGCTTTTCCAGCACATCTCTAAGCTTAACTCATCAGGAATAGATGACAGGGATGGTCTGTCAACCTGGGAAGGCTCCCGTCAGTCTGACCTCATGGTCCTGCCATGGAGTCTGGTGGTGAGGGTGCTGTGGGGAGGGGAGCTGTCCCCAGGAGTAGGGCAGCGTCTTCAATTAAGCAGGCCCTTCAGTGCAGAAAGACTTTGGAGTAGGGTTTCTGGAAGTGCTCCCTAGTCACAGACATGGTAGCGCTGAGCTCAGAGCCAGTAATGGTTGCCCCTGGAGCTCTGACCGCATTTGTTCAACAATTGACATTGGATTTGTGATCACCATTAGACCCTTAATTCCATAACTTTTCATTGAATTCAAATTCCATCATCTGCTGTGGTGGGATTCGAACCTGGGTCCCCGGAATATTACCTAAATCTCCGGATTAACAATCCAGCGATAATTTCACTTGGCCATTGCCTTCCCCTTATCTTGCCCCATTATCTCCTTATTATCGGGGGCAGGCCTCACTTTAAATTTGGTAATCTGTCTTGTGAAATGTTTGTGACACAGGGATGCTTTTCAAATGGAGATGCATGCTGTATTGGTGTGTCAGGGATGTAGCCTTTTGTTTGATGTCTGTACATTGGCCAGCCTGTTTTCACAATAACTCATGGATCTGTTCTCCTGTGGTGTAACCACAGAAGATGGCTCTCACTCATGAGCGACTGCTCTCAGACAACCCCTCGTTACGTAGATTAAAAGAAAAGGCGAGCACTGAAGCAAAAGCTGAAAATGTTGGTAACACACAAGGGGGTCTGTTAGTATCTGTGGTGGGAATTGCTATGGATTTTCAGAAAGATAGAGTGTCTGACAAATCTAACCTAACTTTTCTTGGCTGCTCATGGTCTTAGTGGTCTGAAATAAACCCACAGAGGCAGGTATCCTATCACCAAATCACTCTTTTTTCACATATACGCAGTACTTGGGCTCTGACCAGCCAGCTCGGAGGCAGTCCCTAGAGTGAGGAGACTTTCTGAATCGCCTGTTTATTTTTATTTATTTATTTTTTCAGAACCTCAGATACTCCTGTTTATTTTTTTTTAACCCCCCACACTACCGCCTAACTGCGGTAATCGCCTGTTTAATTTTTTTTCTCTTTTTTTAGTGCCCTTCACAAAGGGCAATGCACATCTCCTGTTTTTTTTTTCTTCTTTTTTTCTTTTTTTTAACCCCCACACTACTGCCTAACTGCGGTAATCACCTGTTTATATCTGTCAGCCAGGGCTCCCTGATTGGCCCAGGTTAACAAACCCATTCAGGGATCCCATAATCTCATCGCATCTGGCCCTGATTCCAATCACTACAGGGTCTCTCTGTTGTGTCTGTCTGGCACATTCTGTATTGACAGGTGCTTTGACCTGTTATGATAGACCTGAAAAATGAGAAGGCATTGAGTTGAAGCTGAGTAAGAGTATGGTCTGACCTGGCCTGGGATGTGAGGGCTGCAGAGTGAAGGATGAGTGAGAAGTGCTTTTCTGAAGAGTGCTAGACACCAGAACGCAGAGGAGGTTAGAGTGTGGGGTTTGGCACCAGAACATGCCATTCCACTCAGCTTCCTGATCTCCGAGGGTCTGGATCCTCTTGGGTCACATATCTGCTGCCAGTTTCCTTGGCCGCTTCCATGAACAAGGCGATTGATCCAGTACATAATCTTGAGGACACTCACCTTCCTGAGTTTCCCTCTCAGAGGATCGCTCTCTTCTGAAACAGGTCGTTGCGTCATAACATCATCTTGGGGGAATGTGGGACTCAGATACTTCCATCTTTGTAGTATCCCGAATCTCTAAAGCAGGCAGTTTCTTCCTGCATCTGTAGATGTTGGTTATCCCATTTGTCCTTGTTGATTAAACTGGACAATTGCATTCACTCGTCCACCCTCTGACCCCCACCCCACCCCATTGTCACTTTACTGGGGTCAGCCCAATGTGTTCATTTCCTCAGTCTTACCCCACTTGAGGATTACAAGCTGGCTTCTCATGATCTCTGTCGCTGGTACTGACAAGTCTTCCTTCAAAATGAAATATTCCTCTGAACGTGTGCCATTGATTGTGTAACATTAGATTGAAATCCGCCGTAATGATTTGTTCACCAGGCTGGACCGCTTGCAGATTTCTGCTTCCATCACCACCTGATTGGCTTCCTTCCAAATCTAATCTTCTTTTGACGCCACAAATCTGACAAAGATTCATCAGCAATTCTAATAAAATTCTGTCTCTTACAGCCACTGCCTTTAAATTTCCACAGTCACACTTTCCTACCAATCATTAAGGAAATGATGGGTCATTGATTGAAATTTTCAGTCTTCTCCTTCCTGGGGGAAGGAGTTCCAGATTATCCAATCAATTCTTAAAGATATGGACTGGAGAGGTTAGTTCTGTGATGTTGGCTGTCATTAGCCGAATCACGTATGAGACTGAATGCCACATAAAGGGCTGTATAGAGGCAGATGGACGGGGTCGATGGACGGGGTAGGAGAAAGAGGTAGCAGGAAATTGAAGAGTGAATAAAGAAGATGGCTTCGTTTATGAATTGATAATCAGGGAAAAAGGACCAGTTCATAATAAGTGGATCACAAAGCATCTGTCCCAGGTTTACCACAGCTAATTTTTTAGTACAGCCCTGAAGATACCACTAAAGTTGGCTCCAGTCTATGGTATGTGTTCTGATATCACATACAACAACATTTGGCTGAAAATCAATGTGTTTTAATTCACTTTGGCATCAGATGCTCCTTCAATTGAATTGTGGCTTGACGTGTTTATTACTCCTGAGCAAATGTTCTCTTTCAGAGACAGTGAGGCCATATGGCATCTTATAGCTTGATGTTGTAGTGGCAGGTTTCCAACTGGGGCACAACATTATTCTTTGTACAGGAGTGCATTCCGTACCCGTGACACCGCAACCGCCTGGGTCAATGTCAAATATGAGCCTGCGCTGTATCATCGGATGGTCTGACAGCACCGAAGACATTCTGCTGTGTCTCTGCAGATCTACCTGAAGGAGCATGCTCAATTCAATCCCAAACCCCAATTGTTTTGACACGCTCATCTTCAAACATGTTTATAATAGTTTTTTTTTGCAAGTTCCTGCGGAATTTGACCCCAGCAACCTGTCACAGAATTGTAGAAACATACAGTGCAGAAGAAAACTATTTAGCCTGTCATCAAAGAGCAGTCATGCTTGATTCCATATTCGTAAATACTGCCTGTGACCCCATATGTTCCTCATCCTCAGCATCTGTCCAAGTCACTGATAAAACTATTTATTTTGGCTGTCCAAGAAGAGTTCTTAGTTGGCCGAATGTTTTCGCTAGTTAACCAAGTAACTTTGTGGAAGATGTTTTGGTGAACAGTGTTTTCTTTACTGGATAAGGGAAACATGCTTGAAATGACTATAACTTTGAGTGTAACTGATAGTTATCATGATTTAAATCTGCTTCGAGGCAGTAAAACACATCAGCAGGCTATATACTCAAGTGCTTATTAGAAGCCATTTACTGTTTTGCCCTGCAATCACCTTTTAAACTTTCCAGTGCTATGTTCCTCCTATATAATTCATAATCCACAGTTGAGCATTTTTGCTTTCAATACTGTGAATAATCGTGCTCTCCAGGACTACTTTTATCAGAATTATGTCATGATTGCTGCTAGTTAGATGATCTCTTGTTGTAGCACTCTCTACCCAACCCACTCTAGGAACATAAAACAATAGAAACATAGAAAACATGTGCAGGAGGAGGCTATTCGGCCCTTTGAGCTTGCACCACCGTCCACTATGATCATGGCTGATCATGCAATCTCAGTATCCCCTTCCCACTTTCTCTCCATTCCCCTTGATCCCTTCAGCCATAAAGGCCACATCCAGCTCCCTCTTAAGTATATCTATTGGACTGGCCCTAGAGAGAATTCCACAGGTTCACAACTCTCTGAGTGAAGAAATTCTTCCTCCTCTCAGTCCTGAATGGCTCACCCCTTAGTCTTAGACTGTGACCCCTAGTTTTGGACTTCCCCAGTGAGTACAAGCCCAGTCTTTCCTCATATGTCAGTCCTGCCATCCCGGGAATCAGTCTGGTGAACCTTTACTGGACTCCCTCAAAAGCAAGAATGTTCTTCCTCAGAGTAGGAGACCAAAACTGCACACAATACTCATGGTGTGGCCTCACCAAATCCCTACAGCAGGACACCCTTACCCCGATACTCCAATCCTCTCACTATGAAGGTCAGCATGCCATTAGCTTTCCTCACTACCAGCTACACCTGCATGCCAACCTTCAGCGACTGTTCCACCATGACACCCAGGTCTTGTTGCATCTCACCTCTTCCTAAACTTTTCAGATAAAGTTAAAAATCACCTAACATCAAGTTATAGTCCAACAAGTGTAATTGAAAGTACAAGTTTTCAGGGCACTGCTCCTTCTTCAAGTAGTTAGTGGGACAGGATACATAGGACACAGAATTTATAAGTAAAAGATCAAACTGTCATAAAACTGATGTAATGCGTTAGACAAACCTAGATGGCTGTTAAGTCTTTAATCACTTAAAATGGGGATGCAGGTTTCAATGGATTAATCTGTAAATCCCAGAATTTCTTTCAAGTCACAGCCTTGAGAGAACTTAATGTTTTATCAGTGTATATAAAAAAAAGGTGACATCTCAGCTCAGACAATGCAGTAAAGGTGTGAGGTTAGAGTCTGTCTGTATCCCAACCTGGAGTCAGACTGGTTTTATTTCCAAAGTAGAAATTTATAAGATGTCACATTGAATACAGACTGTGTGCTTTTTGAACAAAATAGAATGTATCTGCAAATACAAAGCTGCAAATGCAAATTCAGCGATCAAGGACATTCGGCCTCCAATCTCCGGGTGACCGTCCTCCAAGGCGGACTTCGGAATACGCAACAACACAGAGTGGCTGAGCTGAGTTCAATACCCCTGAGGATGGCTTCAGTTGGGATCTTGGGTTCATGTCACACTGCAGGTGACCCCACTACACTATACACTTTCACACACAACACTCACACATAAGCACGCATACACACACATTCTGACACACAATGACAATCGCACACTCACACAGACCCTCTCTCATATACATGCTCTCTTTCACACACACACACCTCCACCACATTCATGCACACGTTCTATCAAGTGCACGCACATACACAGATGTCTTGGGTAAATTTGGATTTGCAGATACATTCTATTTTGTTCAAAAACCAGACAATCTGTAGGCAGTCAGTCCATGTGACATTTTACAAATTCCTACTTTGGAAATAAAACCAGTCTGACTCCAGGATGGGATACAGACAGACTCTAATCTCACACCTTTACTGCATTGTCTGAGCTACAATCTCACCTTTTTTTAAATATACTGATAAAACCTTAAGTTCTCTCAGAGCTGTGACTTGGAAGAAATTCTGGGATTTACATATTAATCAATCAGCACCTACATCCCATTTCAAGTGATTAAAGACTTAATAATAATCTATGTTTGTCTAATACATTGCATCAGTTGTATGACACTTTGATCTTTTACTTATAAATTCTGTGCCCTATGTATCCTATCCCACTAACTACCTGATGTAGGAGCAGTGCTCCGAAAGCTGGTACTTCCAAATAAACCTGTTGGACTATAACCTGGTGTTATGTGATTTTTAACTTTGTCTACCCCACTCCAACACTGCCAACTCCTCATCATAGCTACCATTCAGATGATAATCTGCTTTCCTGTTTTTGTGATCAAAGTGGATAACCTCACATGTATCCATGTTATATTGTATTTGCCAAGTATTTGCTCACTCAGCCAGTCTGTCCAAGTCATCCTGCAGCCTCTTAACATCCTCCTCACAGCACACACTGCCACCAACATTATTGTCATCTGCAAATTTGGAGATATGGCATTAAATTCGTTTGTCCAAATCATTAATGTATATTGTGAACAGCTGGGGTCCCAGCGCTGAACCCTGCGGCACCCCACTCATCACTGCTTGCCACTTTGAAAAGGATCCATTTATTCCAACTCTTTGCTTCCAGTCTGCCAGCCAGTTCTCTATCCATGTCAATACGAAGGTAGCGTATTGAGGAGAAAGTGAGGACTGCAGATGCTGGAGATAAGAGCTGAAAATGTGTTGCTGGAATGATTCCTGAAGAAGGGCTCATGCCCGAAACGTCGATTCTCCTGCTCCTTGGATGCTGCCTGACCTGCTGCGCTTTTCCAGCAACACATTTTCAGGTAGTGTATTGACACTAAGTTACTCTTGTTCATTCTACTGGTCGCATCCTCAAAAACTTCCAGAAGATTTGACATGCATGATTTACCTTTAGTAAGTCCATGCTGACTAGGACTGATTCTGTCACTGCCTTCCAAATGCTCTGTTGTTACATAGGGGCACAGTGGTTAGAACTGCTGCCTCACAGCACCAGGGACCCAGGTTCGACTCCAACCTTAGGCGACTGCCTGTGTTGAGTTTGCACATTCTCCCCGTGTCTGCGTGGGTTTCCTCCGGGTGCTCCGGTTTCCTCCCACAGTCCAAAGATGTGCAGGTTAGGGTGAATTGGCCGTGCTAAATTGCCCAGTGTGTTAGGTGCATTAGTCAGAGGGAAATTGGCCTGGGCGGATTACTCTTCGGAGGGTCAATGTGGACTTGTTGGGCCAAAGGGCCTGTTTTCACACTAATCTAATCTAATCTAATCTTGGGTGACTGTCTGTGTGGAGTTTGCACATTCTCCTCGTGTCTGCATGGGTTTCTTCCGGGTGCTCCAGTTTCCTCTCATAGTCCAAAGATGTGCAGGCCAGGGTGAATTGGCGATTCTAAATTGCCCATAATGTTAGATGCATTAGTCAGAGGGAAATGGGCCTGGGTCTGTTTCCATACCGTAGGGAATCTAATCGATATTTGGTGGCTCCATGGTTAGCACTGCTGCCTCACAGTGCCAGGGACCTGGGTTCAATTCCAGCCTTGGGTGACTGTCTGTGTGGAGGTTGCATATTCACCCCATGTCTGCGTGGGTTTCCTCCTACAGTCCAGGAATGTGCAGGCTGAGTGGATGACCTATGGCAAATCCAGGGTAAGGGGATGAGTGTGGGTGGGATGCTCTTCAGAAAGTAAGTGTGGACTCGATGGGCCGAATGGCCTGCTTCCACACTCTAGGGATTTTCTGATTCTATCTTATAGAAACCTATATGCATCTTAAACCCTCCTTCCTGCGTTGAGTCTCCATGATACAGGTGGTACTTAATGTTGCTGCTGGCCCTATCTCCCTCTCACTTACTCCTTCAATTATTTATCAATTTCTTTCATAAACCTGTTACTGTGTAATGTAATGTATTAATTTATTAATATCATTTATGTTAGAGTTCATGTTTTGAACTAGTGGCATGTGGATTTTGGTTGATGTAAATGAGGGAGGTTTGGTAATAATTATCTTGCGGGTCTTTCAGAGTCCATGATGCTTGACCAATATATGTGAAAAAGCAAGTAATTGGGGCCTTCTTGGAGTGATAATATGATTTTGTTTTGCATTGGAGAGCTTTATGTTCAGAGAAAGCGAACATTGAAAGGCATTAGTTGCTTTTGGTTTTGAAGAATTAAGAATTGATTTCTGCTTGAGAAAACTCAGAGGTCGGAAAGTTTTTGGTTCAGTCTCCTGAAGACCTGACTGAGCTAAGAAGTAAGGACTGTTTTGTCAAGAGAAGAGTTAGTTCAGAATAGTTGGAAATAGGCTACCTCAGTTTTAATTCAAAACTTCCAGACCAGAAGTGTTTGGTTAGAAGATGCAATTTGAAGCTAAGCAAGTTTAAACCAAGTTGCGTGAATAATAAAGAAAAGGGCTAATTAACTGTCAAGACTGGGAAGTGAAAGAAACAGTTATGTTAAACATTGAGGTGTGATGGAGAAGGGAACTGTTCTTCATATTCCTATACTGTAAAATAATAGCATTGGGAATGGATGGGATTTTATTTCAACATTTTTCAAATTGTGTTATATATGATTGGCTTGGTTTGTTCAAATTTATCTTTATTTCTTTTACGTGATAAACTTTTGTTTAATTGTTAATACCAAATCTGTAGCATTCCGTGCCTCTGTCTCAGTGAAAGACAACAATTGTGAACACAAAGAATTAATCATTCAAGTTGGAGTGCAGTCTGGAATCTGACTGACCAGTCATACCAACAACTGGGACCAGAGCAATTTAATGCCTTTCTCGATTGAATCGTCAACCTTCTGACATTCTATGTGAAAAAAAGTGTCTTTGTCTAATCACCTCAGGCTACTGACCCTTCACCACTATGAAGAGTTTCTCCTATTGACAGTTCTAAGGCTTTTAAAACACAAACTCCCTTTCATCTAATCACTACTTTGCAGCTGACCTTGTCTCTGCATTCTTCTGAAAGCGTGAGGAGTCTAGAGCTTGGGACCTTTGCCATCCGTATGGGTTTCTGAGTACAAACATTGGCTACAAACCAAGGCTACAAACCATACACATTTATTGACCATATAAGGCCAAGGAGTTGTATTTAATTAAGAGTAAGTGCATGGAGTCTCAATCCACAAATACTACTCATTCCTCAAGGAGGAGCCGGTGTTGGGCTGGGGTGGACAAAGTTAAAAATCGTGCAACACCAGGTTACAGTCCAACAGGTTTATTTACTGTTGGATTATAACCTGGTGTTGTGTGATTTTTAACTTCATTCCTCAAAGAGCTGTCCTCAGATATCCACATTGCTGAATAGATTCTCTCTGACTCATGATGCCTTAAGATACCAGGAAAAAAAAAACCTGTAAAGACGTTGAAATTGAAAAACTTGTTTCCTGGATGTGGGCATCATTGGCTGGCCAGCATTCATGGCCCATCGCCCAATTGCCCAGAGAGAGCAGTTCAAAGTCAACTGCATTTCTCTGGGTCTGAAGTCACATATAAGTCAGACTGGGGAGGAACAATAGATTGAGTGCACAGTATTGATCAAAATGGACCTTCATGGCAACAGACGTTGGTAAATAGTGCCATTACATTAGACCGGCTTCTCTTTGCAGAGTTTCCTGGATTCAGTCTTCACCATCTGCGGTGATAGGACCTGAGGCCACAGAAACCTCCTCTTTGGCCCTGACTGTCCTTCCAGCAGCAGTCACGGCCTCTTCCTGGCATGAATGCAAGAATCTCAGGCTCTGAATGATCCCATTTTCCTTTCCAAGAAGGAAACCCAGCAGCATTCAGTCCTTGGGCTGGTGGTGGACAAGGGATGGGGAATTCCAATACAGACCCCCGGACTCCACCCCAGCAAGGTCTTCTTGGAGTCCACCCATCCCCCACTCCCCTCACCAGGGTTCGGGAGACTGGGTCTCCCCACACGTACCTCCCTACCCGAGTCAGAAATAATGTGATTGCAATGCCAGCAGTGGGCACCATTTCCACAGTGACCAGGCTACAGGCCATTTGATCAGCTGTCAGATATTCAAAGGTGGATTCCTCTGAGGTATGGGCAGGAGGTTCACCTCAACCCAATGAGTGCCCCTGCCCTGCGTTATAGCATCATACAGCACAGAAGCGGTTCTTTAGCCTGTCAAGGCTGCACCAATCAATTCTCATTTAATCCCACTTTCCAGAGCTTACAATCATAGAATCCTTCAGTGTGGAAGCAGGTCTTTTGGCCCATCAAGCCCACACCCCACCCTCTGAAGAGCATCCCACCCAGACTCACCTTCCTACCCTCTCCCTGTAACCTGTGCTTCCCCATGGTGCAACTCACATGGACTGCCCATCCTTGGACACTATGAGCAACTTGGGCAACTGGGTCCAACATGGCGGCAGAGTAGGATGCTGTGTCGGAGGTTGTGATTGGGTAGGAGGTGATTGTGACTCGGTCAGTGGGAAGGGTGGAGCGGATAGGTGGAAAGGACGATGGGCAGGTTCAGTCCGGTCAAGGGGGCAGAGCGGAGAGGGAGGGCTGGACCTGGAATGAGGTGGCTGGGGAGATTTGGAAGCTGGGGAATTCTATGTTGATGCCATAAGGATATAAGGTCCCAAGGTGGAAGATGAGGTGTACTTCCTCCAGTTTGCTTGTAGCCTTACTTTGATGGTAGAGGAGGCCCAGGATGGACAGGTCATCGAAATGCTGGCAACCAGGAGGCGGGATTGATCAGACCATAGATGTTCCCTGAACCGCGGTCCCCAGATCAGCACTCAGTCTTTCTGACATAGAGAAGGCCACTTCGGGAGCAATGGACGCAGTATATCAGGTTAGAGGGAAATGCAGGTGATCCCAGGTAACATCCTGGTGAACAGTCTGAGACACAACCTACTGGGACAGGACAGGAGCTAACACCAATACTTTGCTAGGGGTGAGACTGGGAGCCTTGCACAGTATTAACTCCAACACAAGGCTCCCTCAAGACCATATCTAATTATAGATATCGTCCTTCAGCAAGGAATCCACGTTTTGGGGAATGTGGGAGAGCAACTGGTCAGTTGAGCAGCAAACAAAAAGTATGTTTGATGAACAGACTGGCGAAAACGTCCTGAGTTTGCCTGTGATATACAGTACCTCCAAGAGCCAATGGGATTTCAGTTAACACACTCCCTTCCACGGCATCTCAATCGTTATGTTAACATGACACTTGAATCCAATTCTTTATCCTTCTCCGACACTAGGAAGAAATACGCCGGCATTACACAATCTCCAGACTACGTTTGTTTCCATGGTAACAATCTTTGGATTCCACTGAAGAGTAGTTTTCGGTTGAATGAATGGATACTAGCTGACCACATGATCGAGCACAGCTCAGAACCATAGAGGTCTTTATTGGTCTTATCTCTGCCTGTTCCTGCAGGGCTTTATGCCTGAAAGCTTCACTGCGTCGGAGTTTGTCTAATCTTCTCCAACGAGGTAGCTAGGACACGGTGGTTAAACGACTCTTGAGATGGATCAATGCTGAAATGTTCTGCTCTATTTGGTGCTAAGTCATGCCAATCAGAAAGGTCGCAGTTGGATTTCTGGTCTTGGGTTCAGTGCGGGGAAACTGACAATGGAGTAATTTCAATTGATTTCAGTGCTCCTGCCCCAAGGTGAGCAAATAGAGGGCATTTTTTTGTCTCTCCAGGGACACAGTTGGTATTGACAGGGTAGGCACAAGGAATGTTTGGCAAATCTCGCACCAGCAAGGAGTTTGTGATTAGGAGGGAACAAGTTAGGGATTTCAAATAAAGGTCTGAAAAATACGACATCGATTTCACTGTCAGAGTCATACAGCACGGAAACAGGCAACCAGTCGATGTCAACCAGGCTCTCAAACTAAACTAATCCCACCTGCCTGCTCCTGGGACATATTCCTCAAACATTTCATATTTATGCACTTATCCAAATGTCTTTTAAATGTTGCAATTGCACCTGTTCTCTGGGAAGTTCATTCCGCACACATTCCACACCGTGGGTGGCACGGTGGCATAGTGGTTAGCACTGCTGCCTCACAGCGCCAGAGACCTGGGTTCAATTCCCGCCTCAGGCGACTGACTGTGTGGAGTTTGCACGTTCTCCCCGTGTCTGTGTGGGTTTCCTCCGGGTGCTCCGGTTTCCTCCCACAGTCCAAAGATGTGCAGGTCAGGTGAATTGGCCATGCTAAATTGCCCGTAGTGTTAGGTAAGAGGTAAATGTAGGGGTATGGGTGGGTTGCGCTTCGGCGGGTCGGTGTGGACTTGTTGGGCCAAAGGGCCTGTTTCCACACTGTAATGTAATCTAATCGAAATCTAAATGACTCTCTGTGTGAAAGAGTTGCCCCTATGTCCTTTTGTAAACCTCTCCTTCACAATATGCCTCCGACTCTCAAACTCCACCACCCCAGGGAAACGTCATCTGCCATTCCCCTTATTTATACTCCTCATGATTATATAAACCTCGACAAGGTCACACCCCCCCCAACCTCCTTAGCTTCGGTGAAAAAAGTCCCAGCCTATCCAGCCTTCCCTTATAACTCAAACCCTCCACTCCGGGCCACGTCCTGGTAAATCTCTTCTGAACCCTCTCCAGCTTTATCACGTCCTTCTTATAACAGGGTGACCAGAACTGGATACAGTACTCCACTAGAGGCCTCACCAATGTCATGTACAACCTTAACATGGGACATCTCAACTTCTATTCTCAATAGACTGGATACAGTACTCCACTAGAGGCCTCACCAATGTCATGTACAACCTTAACATGTCATCTCAACTCCTATTCTCAATAGACTGTGTAATAAAGGCAAATGTGCTAAATGACTCCTTAACCACCCTCTCTACATGTGATGCAAATTTCAAAGACTGTCAACCTCCGTTCTGGCACTCTTAGTGAAAACTATAAGTGACGGGAGAACAATAAATTCTTTGCACACCTTTTCGTCAGTTGCGGCTCAGTCGGTTGTACAACTGCTTAATGGCAATTAACAAATGACAGATTTGTCAATAAAACCCCAGTGACCTTTGGGGATGGACACCTGCCATCCTTACTTGGCCTGTGTTATGGAGGAGGAAGTGAAGACTGCAGATGCTGGAGAGTCAGAGTCAGAGAGTGCTTTGTGTGTGGAATGGACTTCCAGAGAATGGGTACAGTTGCAACGTTTAAAAGACATTTGGATAAGTATATGAATAAGAAATGTTTAGAGGGATATGAGCCAGGAGCAGGCAGGTGGGACTAGTTCAGTTTGGGATTATGGTTCCCTGATTCAGGGCTTATGCCTGAAACGTCAACTCTCCTGCTCCCTGGATGCTGCCTGACCAGCCGTGCTTTTCCAGTGCCACACATTTCGTCTGTGTTATGGACCAGACCAGACCCCACAAAGTACATTACGGAAAAAGTCTAGACCTATTGTTTTTAAAAGGCTGCTTTCCAGTTTTGATTCAATTGGTCCACCACTAGACTTTAATCAAAGCACACTTTATTCTTACCACATAGTTAAATTACAAGGAAAAGATGAATTGGGGGCTGCATGGTGGCTCAGTGGTTAGCACTGCTGCCTCACAGCACCAAGGACCTGGGTTCAATTCCAGCCTCTGGCACCTGCCTGTGTGGAGTTTGTACATTCTCCCCATCTCTGCACGAGTTTCCTCTGGGTGCTTTGATTTCCTCCCAGAATCCAAAGACGTGCAGATTAGGTGAATTGGCCATGCTAAATCGCCCCTAGTGTTCAAAGATGTGCAGGTTAGGTGCGTTAGTCAGGGGAAGTGTATCGTAATAGGGTAGGGGAATAGGTCACTCTTCAGAGGGTGGGTGTAGACTTGATTATATTAGATTCCCTACAGTGTGGAAACAGGCCCTTTGGCCCAACAAGTCCACACCGACCCTCTGGAGAGTAACCCACCCAGACCCATTTCCCTCTGGCTAATGCATCTAACACTACGGGCAATTTAGCATGGCCAATTTACCTGACCTGCACTTCTTTGGAATGTGGGAGGAAACCCACACGGACACAGGGAGAATGTGCAAACTCCACACAGACAGTCCCCTGAGGGTGTAATTGAACCCCGGTCCCTGGTGCTGTGAGGTAACAGTGCTAACCACTGAGCCACCATGCAGCCCTTGTTGGGCCAAATAGCCTGTTTCCATACTGTGGGGATTCTATAAATTAACTCTATTGAAATACTTAACAAGATAATCTATTATTTAACCACTATTCATCAATCATTCCAATGTAGCAGCATCCCATTAATACACCCTTGGCAAAGGCAACACAGTTATTAGTCTGTATCAAGTCCAGCAGAAAGAAACATTGAAAGAACCAAAGTATCTTGTTTGGTTTTTAAGAGGAAACCTCTGACTCAGACTTCACTCCAGTAGCAGCTCTAACAATCAGCAAAAGCCACCAACTATATGAAAACATAGCTAAAAGTGATCCTGGGTATGTGTGAACCCTGACTCTGCCCACTCATGATTCCTTTGCCTTATTGTTTTAAAAATAAAACACCCAGGGAGAACTCAAAACCAAAATCAGAAGCTGCTGGAAAAGCTGGCAGCATCTGTGGAGAGAAATCCGACTTTACGTTTTTCCTGGTCTGGTGACCCTTCCTCAGGACTGAATTCTCAGGCAGAACTCAAAAGCTATTTACCAACTGCCTGCCTGAAGGAGTCACTTCAGTACTACTGCAAGAGAAACAGGTCAGAACAGTACCATCACATCTGGCCTACACGTGTCTCCAGACCTACAGCAAAGTGGCTGACTCTTAACTGCCCTCTGGGCAATAACAGCTGCCCAGCCAGTGACGCCCACATTCCATGAATAAATAATTTTCAAAGCGCACTCAGTTGATGACTTAATAGAGGCATACAGGATGATCAGAGGACTGGAGAGGGTGGACAGTGAGAGTCTCTTTACTCGGATGCTGATAGCTAGCATGAGGGGACATAGCTTTTAATTGAAGGGTATCAGTAGTGGACTCGCCAACATTAAGGGCAATTAAAAGGTCATTGGATAAACATTTGGATGCTAATGGAATAGTGTAGGTTAGATGGGCTTTGGATTGGTTTCACAGGTTGAGGGCCGTAGGGCCTGTACTGCACTGTAAAGTTCTATGGGTAATTTTTAGGATAAACAATGATTTCTGGCTATGTCAGTGACAGGCACATCCCAACAGATGAACAAGAAGTGGCTCCACACTGGCTGTAAATGTTTGGTGGTTGTGAAAATCTTCCTTTCTTTTTCCCAGTACCAAAATGGAGGCCATAGCTGGAAAAGACATTTGACCATTTGTATCTCAAACCAAAGCATTCATTTGCAGCGAAGAACATGCAATTCAGTTTAAAGACAGTAAAAAGACTGAAACGATGTACTCTTAGAGGCTCAATTGTCTATAAACAACTTAGTAAACTAATTTTTTTTTGATTCCAGATCTTTTGAACCCATGGGTTCTGGATTACTAGTCCAGTGACATTATTACAATGGCACCACCTCCCCTGAAATGGAGTGAGGGAAGGAGAGTGGAGTGTAATGGACATGGGTCAAGGAAGATGGACGTCTGACCAGGAAAGGGTGGATTGGCCACAATGATGAGCTGCAGGCAATTATTCCAAGAGTCCGACTGATTCCCCCTGACCTGTAGGGAAACATGAAAACTTGGAAAGTAGGAGCAGGAGTAGGTCACATGGCCTTTCGAGCCCGCTCTGCCATTCAATATGATCATCCCACTCAGTCCCCTGTCCCTGCTTTCTCCTCATACCACTGCATCTCCTCCTTGAAAACGTTCAATGTTTTGGCCTTGACCACTCCCTGTGGAAGAGAATTTCACATTTTCCGGGTGAAGACAGTTCTCCTCACCTCAGTCTGAAACGGCCGACCTGGTATCCTTAAACCATGACCACCCCCACCCTAGTTCTGGACTCCCTGGTCAGGAACATCCTTCTTGCTTAGTTCTGTAAGGATTTTATGGTTTCTGTGAGAACCGCCTCATTCTTTGAAGCTCCAGTGAATACAGTCCTAACCGATCCAATATGTCAGTCCTGCCATCCCAGGAATCAGTCTGGGAAACCTTTGTTAAACTACCTCCATAACATTCTTCCTCAGATAAAGGAGACCAAAACTGCACACAGTACTCCAGGTATGGTCTCACCAAGTTCCTGTACAATCGTAGCAAGATATCTCTGCTCCTGTACTCAAGTTCTCTCACTATGAAGGCAATATACCATTTGCCTTCTTCGCTGCCTGCTTGTGCCTGCATGTTTATTTTCAGTCACTTGTGTATCAGGACACCCAGGTCTCACTGCACCTCGCCACTCCCAATCTATCACCATTCAGATAATAATCTACCTTTCCTGTTGGTATTGCCAAAGTGGATAATTTGGTCTGAGGCAAAAAAACCCACTGCAGATACTGGAATCCAAGGCAGACAACAAGGAGGCCGGACGCAGGAAGCCAGTCAGCATCAGGAGATGCAGAAGTCAATGTTTCAGGTATAACCCTTCTTCAGGACTCCCACCCCCATCCCTAGTCCTTCCAGCTTCCTGTTTGTCTAAAGTGGATAGGTTCACATTCAGCCACACTTTCCTTCAGCTGCCATGTATTTGCCCACTCACTCAACTTGTCCAAATCACACTGAAGCTTCTCTGTATCCTCCTCCCAGCTTGACAGGAATGAAAGAGACATAGATAGAGCAAGGACAGAATGGGATTTAGATGTTTCAATAAGAACAGAGAAAATGGTAAAAGAGGGGGTGGTGAGGCGCTGTTAGTCAGGGACAGTATTATGCTGGCAGAAAGGACGTCTACTGAGGTAGTATGGGCTGAGGTCAGAAACAGGAAAGGAGAGGTCACCCTGTTGGGAGTTTTCTATAGGCCTCTGAACAGTTCCAGAGATGTAGAGGCAAGGATAGCAAAGAGGATTCTGGATAAAAGAGAGAGTAACAGGGTAGTTGTTATGGGGAACTTTCCAAATACTGACTGGAAATACTATAGTTTGAGTACTTTAGGTGGGTCAGTTTTTGTCCAGAGTGTGCAGGAGGGTTTCCTGACACAGTATGTAGACAGGCCAACAAGGGGCTAGGCCACATTGGATTTGGTACTGGGTAATGAACCTGGCCAGGTGTTAGATTTGGAGGTTGACAAGCACTTTGGTGATAGTGACCACAATTTGGTTATGTTTACTTTAGTGATGGAAAGGGATAGGTATATACCACAGGGCAAGAGTTAGAGCTGGGGAAAGGTAATTATGATGTAATTCGGCAAGATTTAGGATGCAGAGGGTAGAGAAGGAAACTGCAGGGGATGGGCACAATTGAAATATGGAGCTTATTCAAAGAACAGCTACTGCGTGTCCTTGATAAGTATGTACCTGTCAGGCAGAGAGGAAGTGCCGAGCGAGGGAGCCATAGTTTACTAAAGAAGTTGAATCTCTTGTCAAGAGGAAGAAGAAGGCTGAATCTCTTGTCAAGAGGAAGAAGAAGGCTTATGCAAGGATGAGACGTGAAGGCTCAGTTAGGGTGCTTGAGAGTTACAAGGTAGCCAGGCAAGAAGTTACAAGAAGAGTCAGGAGGGGACATGAGAAGTCGTTGGCAGGTAGGATCAAGGAAAACCCTAAAGCTTTCTACAGGTACTTCAGGAATAAAAGAATGACTAGAAAAAGATTAGGGCCAATCAAGGGGAAGTTGTGCATGGAGTCCGAGGAGATGGGGAAGCGTGAAATGAATATTTTCCATCACTATTCACACTAGAAAAAAGACAATGTTGTTGAGGAGAATACTGAGATACAGGCTAGACTGGATTAAGGTTCACAAGGAGGAGGTGTTAGCAATTCTGGAAAGTGTGAGAATAGGTAAGTCCCCTGGGCCGGATGGGATTTATCCAGGATTCTCTGGGAAGTCAGGGAGGAGATTGCAGAGTCTTTGGCATTGATCTTTATATCATCATTGTCTACAGGAAGACTGCCAGCAGACTGGAGGATAGCAAATGTTGTCCCCTTGTTCAAGAAGGGGAGTAGAGACAACCCTGGTAATTATAGACCTGTGAGCCTTCCTTCAATTGTGCGTAAAGTGTTGGAAAGGGTTATAAGAGATAGGATTTATAATCATCTAGAGGAATAAGTTGATTAGGGATAGTCAACATGGTTTTGTGAAGGGTAGGTTGTGCCTCACAAACCTTATTGAGTTCTTTGAGAAGGTGACCAAACAGGTGGATCAGGTTAAAGTGGTTGATGTGGTGTATTTGGATTTCAGTAAGGTGTTTGATAAGGTTCACCACGGTAGACTATTGCACAAAAAACGGAGGCATGGGATTGAGGGCGATTTAGTGGTTTGGATTAGAAATTGGGTGGCTGAAAGAAGACAGAGGGTGGTCGTTGATGGGAAATGTTCACCCTGGAGTTCAGTTACTAGTGGTGTACCGCAAGGATCTGTTTTGGGGAACGGCTGTTTGTCATTTTTATAAATGACCTCGATGAGGGTGTAGAAGGATGGGTTAATGAGTTTTGAGAATGTTTGTAACTCAGGTTGAGGTTCTGGATGTAGGTTTGCTCGCTGAGCTGGAAGGTTCATTTTCAAACGTTTTGTCACCATACTAGGTAACATCTTCAGTGAGTCTCTGGATGAAGCACTGCTGGTGTTGCCTGCTTTCTATTTATGGCGTGTTGAGTTTCCTTTGGTTGGTGATGTCATTTCCTGTGGTGATGTTGTTTCCTATGGTGATGTCATTTCCAGTTCCTTTTCTCAGGGGTGGTAAATGGGATCCAAATAGGTTAGAAAATTTGCCACAAAGGTTGGTAGACGTGTGGATAGTGCTCAAGGATGTTGCAGGTTACAGAGGGATGTAGATAAGCTGCAGAGCTGGGCTGCGAGGTGGCAAATGGAGTTTAATGCGGGAAAGTGGGAGGTGATTCATTTTGGAAGGAGCAACAGGAATAAAGAAAACTGAGCTAGTGGTAAGATTCTTGGTAGTGTAGATGAGCAGAGAGATCTCGGTGTCCAAGTATATACATCCCTGAAAATTGCCTCCCAGGTTGATATGTTTGTTAAGAAGGTGCATTAGCTCTTATTAGTAGAGGGATTGTATTTCAGAGCCACGAGGTCATGCTGCAGCTGTACAAAACTCTGGTGCAGCCGCACTTTGAATATTGCGTACAGTTCCATGCTCCTACTACTCTGAGTAAAGAAACTACCTCTGACATCTGTCCTATATCTATCACCCTTCAATTTAAAGCTATGTCCCCTCATGCTAGCCATCACTATCTGAGGAAAAAGGCTCTCACTATCCACCCTATCTAACCCTCTGATTATTTTATATGTCACAGTTAAGTCACCTCTCAACCTCCTTCTCTCTAACAAAAACCGCCTCAAGTCCCTCAGCCTTTCCTCATAAGACCTTCCCTACATACCAGGTAATATCCTAGTAAATCTCCTCTGAACCCTTTTCAAAGCTTCCACATCCTTCTTATAATGTGGTGACTAGAACTCTTTTATGTCCTGGGTGTGATTTGTACACAACGCCACTCCTGAATATTCAAATTGGTGGCAGGCCACACACATCAAACTTAGTTCTGCCATTGTTTGGAGGAGTCTAGTAAAGGACAGCAAATTAAGATGCACATGTTGCACTGCACGTCACTTGTCCCTCAGCCAGCTCCCAGCTAGAAGTGCTAATGGCTGCTATAACACTCTAAAATTAGCTGGCACAGATATAGAGAGTAACATTCCCAAGTCAGCATTCCCTTCTCTTGCCAAGTTAGGTACCTGGCAACATATGGACCAGGTTTCAGACACAACATCTGTAAATTTGTGTTGCCATCATTTCACTGGGACTACAGTACGAAGGTTGAAAGAATACCTTCTGCCACCGAAACATCCATCTTCAGTCGGCTGCCCGCACTCACATCTTCCCTGTGTTTCCTCACTGCCTGACACAAGACAAATATCTCATTGCTATTTCAGTCGTAACACAAGGCAATGTTAGTTAGAAGCCATAGATACAGCTAGAAGATGGCCACTTGGCCCATCTTGCCCATGCTTACCTAAAGAATGATGGTCTTTCTCATCCCATTTTCCTGCGCACAGCCCAGAGCCCTGCAGCTTACATCGCTCAGGACTACTTTCATTTATTTATTGTCATGCGTATTCAATACGAAATAGAGTGAAACGTTTATACCATCACCATGCCTAGGCACTATTCTCATTAACCTAAAATAAAATAAAAAGTAGGGTCCAACTTTTCCTTCACTGCTGCTGCAGTCCTGCTCCAGGCTACACTGACCCACGCTATGCCACTGCCCCAGAGTCCTGCTCCAGGCTACACCAGCCCACGCTATGCCACTGCCCCAGAATGTTGCTCAGGCCAGCTGACTCTGTAGCCACACTGCTTTTGAAGACACTGTCACTGCAGGCCTCATCAATGCCACTTTCCTGTCAAAGGGTTCTCTTTCAGGGGTAAGTTTAAGTGAAAACTAAAAAAAAAACTGAGAAAAAAGGGAGAGAAATGAAAAAGTGGACCAAGAGGACAAGCCCGGGCACAGGAGCCCAGAAGGTGCCTACCCCAATGCCACCATCTTGGATGTGGCTGCAGATCAGAGTACTTTTTGATAGAGTTTAGGGTCTCCGCCTCTACCTTAAACTCAGGCAGCGAGTTCCAGACACCCACAACCATCTGCGTAAAGACCTTTCCCTCATGTCCTGTCCATTCTTCCTGCTACTTTGCTTGGTTGGTTTTTGTACTCTCTGCCAAGGGAAACCATTTCCTCCTTGTCTACATGATCTCAACCCCTCACAGTGTGGCAGAGAGGCAACTGTGTGCCAAAGCTAACAGGCACCATGTTAAAACCACTTGCTTATCCCAGACAATAAATCCTACAATGAAAATCTCATCATCTCACTGCCTCTGGATCCTTGGTCATATATAAACACTCAAATCTCACAGCCAATTAGTGACTGCTCACTTCCTGTAATGATGCTTCTTCTTGGTGCACCTCTGCATATCTGTTGGGACATGGACTCAAAACCCCAGCAGATCAGTTGGGGGAATGTAAACTCAATTTGCAATACACACGGCTGAGTAACAGCGGCCATGGGCAGCCGGATGGGTCCCAGCTATACCTGTCTCTTTGTCGGCTATGTCGAACAGTCTGTTTTCAGTACCTGCACAGGCACTGTGCCCCAACTCTTCCGCCATTACATCGATGATTGCATCGGTGCAGCATCCTGCACCCAGGCTGAACCGGAGCAGTTCATCAATTTCGCCCACAACTTCCACCCCGGCCTCAAATTCACTTGGTCCATCTCGGACACCTCCTTCCCCTTTCTTGACCTCTCCATTTCCATCGCCGGTGACAGGCCCACAACTTCCACCCTGCCCTCAAATTCACTTGGTCCATCTTGGGCACCTCCTTCCCCTTTCTTGACCTCTCCATTTCCATCGCCGGTGACAGTCTCCAGACGGACGCTTACTATAAACCCACAGACTCCCATAACTACCTGGACTACGCTTCCTCTCGCCCAGTATCCTGCAAGACCTCCCCATTCTCCCAATTCTTCCACCTTTACCATATTTGCTCAGACAAGGAGACATGGGAGAAGGAGAGCATCCCAGATAGAGTCATAGAGTCATAGAGATGTACAACATGGAAACAGACCCTTCGGTCCAACCTGTCCATGCCGACCAGATATCCCAACCCAATCTAGTCCCACCTACCAGCACCTGGCCCATATCCCTCCAAACCCTTCCTATTCATATACCCATCCAAATGCCTCTTAAATGTTGTAATTGT
>NC_057726.1:64362281-64377769 GCF_004010195.1 Chiloscyllium plagiosum | reverse complement strand
GACAGAGAGCCCCCCTTGTCCTCACCTACCACTCCACCAGTCTCTGCATCCAATATATCATCGTTAAACACAACTAGACCCATCACCAAGAACATCTTGCTCCCCTCACCCCTCTCTGCCTTCCGCAAGGACCGTTCCCTTCGACAGTCCTTGGTTTGCGTCACTCTCCCCAACAAGCCCCCTGAACCCCACAATCCCTTCCCCTGCAACTGGAAAAGATGCGCACCACTCTCCTCACCTCCATCTAGGGCCCCAGACAGTCCTTCCAGGTGAGACAGAGGTTCACCTGCCTCTCCTCCAACCTAGTTTACTGTGTCCGGCGCTCCCGATGTGGTCATCTCTACATCGGGGAGACCAAACGTAAACTTAGGGCACATTTCACCGAACATCGCAGCCTGTGTAGCTGTAGCCTTGCAATGCCTCTCTCTGTCTATGCACCATCTGATCTGTCTCTCCTTGTTTGCTATGATCTGCCTGTACTGCTCACAAAACAAAACTGTTCACTGCATTTAAGTACATGTGCCTATCATAAATCAAATCAAATCAAATTCCTTGCTGCTGGAACTGCTCCAGGAAGCTATGCTAATGCAACTCCCCACTATTCTACATCCTAACCCACTAATCAGTACTTTTTTCTGCATTTTTTAACTAGAACTTGGACTCTTGGTTTAGAGTGGGGTGGTAGATTTTGAATTGTTCCGGTAAAGTCATTCCTGGGAGAGAGTGTGTGTCTGTGGAGAGAATGGGGTCAGCCTTGCTTTGTCCTACTCTACACCTACATATAACAGAGAACAGTACTGGAACAGCACCTTCAGCCCATGATGTTTCTCCAAACATATAAAACCCACTGTCTGAGCAAATGTATGGAATCTCACACATGATGGAATTCGGTTCATTATGACTTATCTCAATCTTACCTATTCAATTGAATCCCATTCCCCTTGTTATGGACCATAACAGAAATATTTTAAGAAGGTAGCCTAGACCCTAATATTTTCTTATTTTAAAGGTGGATGTGAAGTACTATACACTGGTCAACATTAAGCAAAGCACATTTTATTTAAGCACTATAGTTAAAATACAAACAAAAGAAAGGGGGATTTATGACTGAACTTTTGGAAAACTTAACTGGACACAGAAGATATAGTATCCATTACTAATTAACTGTTCCGATACAGTAACATCCCGTAAACACACCCCTTGGCAAAAAGGCAAATTCAGATACAGTTTCTCACATACAGTTGTCCAATCCAGGAGGTAAAAAAGCATCAAGAGAAATTCCAGAGAAAGTAGTGGCTCAGAGACATTCACTGAAGCCCCCCCGAACACTTCTTTTGCTACTGAATAAAACAAAACCCAGAAATCTGGATCGGTGAGAGCTGGCCACACCAGGCTGTTCAAAGAAACTCAACGCCTCACAATTTGTTTACACAACACATCCTCAGTCGGCAGTTCTTCACCTCTGCCTTGCAACCTCTCTTCAAAAGAGAACACCGGGACAAAATGACCTTTTAAAGAGACAGCATCGTCACCCTCTGAAGCCTTTCACATTACTCCCTCGAAAAATTCTGCCTCATCTCTTGTCGAAGGGCGTTCCATGCTCTTAAGTCCACAATCTTATCCTTCACTCCACGCCTTTCATCCTTACTGTTCAGGCTCTGAAATGGACAACTTCATAACTATCTGCCACTTAGCTGCCCGTTCTGCTAACCTGTATCCTCTTCCATGGTGCTCAGCATTCCAATTTGGAATCAACAAATTACAAATCATTTCTATCAATGGAAAACGAAATAGATTCTTAAAGTATTCCTTGAGGCAAATCAATACCAGTGAATATCTCGTAGCCGCTACTTTCTCTGGAAAATCTCTTGATGCATTTTTACCTCCTGGATTGGACAACTGTATGTGAGAAACTGTATCTGAGTTGGCCTTTTTGCCAAGGGGTGTGTTTACGGGATGATACTGCATCGGAACAGTTAATTAGTAATGGGTACTATATAGAACATAGAACATAGAAGAATACAGCGCAGTACAGGCCCTTCGGCCCTCGATGTTGCACCGATCCAAGCCCACCTAACCTACACTAGCCCACTATCCTCCATATGCCTATCCAATGCCCGCTTAAATGCCCATAATGAGGGAGAGTCCACCACTGCTACTGGCAGGGCATTCCATCAACTCACGACTCGCTGAGTAAAGAACCTATCCCTAACATCTGTCCTATACCTACCCCCCCTTAATTTAAAGCTATGCCCCCTTGTCTACTGTGTCCAGTTAAGTTTTCCCATAGTTCAGTCATAAATCCCTCTTTCGTTTGTATTTTAACTATGGTGCTTAAATAAAATGTGCTTTGCTTCATGTTGACCAGTACTTCACATCCACTTATAAAATAGCAAACATTAGGGTCGAGGCTACTTTCTTAAAATATTTCTGGTCTGGTCCATAACAAGGGGAATGGGATTCAACTGAATAGCTAGATGAATATCCATTATCCCTACCCCTTGCTTTCTGTCCTTCACAATCTTTACAACCCCTAATATACCATCTAACTTAATTTTTACAAAAAGCCTGTTATATGGAGCTTTGTTAAAAGCTTTCTGAAATACCATCAATTTGATTTCCACAACATTTCTTTTATCTTTACTGTCTGTGATTGCTTCGGAAATTTTAACTCAATCAATCCAAACAACCCATGTGCTGACAGTTTTACCTGATAAATACCAAGTTTTCTCATAGCAGAGATAAGACAAATTGGCCTACCATTTGCTGGCTGGTCCCGTTATGAATATATTCTCTTTTTCTGAATCTGTAATTGTAAACCGTTCCATTGTTAAGTTAGCTAATGACCTGACTTTGACGCAAACTGGTTTTAATTAAGCTTTCGAGAAAGTGTTTCAGTTCTTCCAGAACTCAAGAGGAAATTCATGTTAGTTTTTTTATTGTGGGAGAGAAGACACAATGGATGATGTTAAGTCCAAAAGTGACGACGCAATCATAAATTGCCATGCAGAGATTTTGCTTATGTCCAGACAACTTTCTTATGAAAGGTGATTGACTGATCATGTTCTTGTCTTAGTCTCTCTATTTCTCATTATTAGTGTCTACTGACATTCCAAGCACAATTCATCAGAAACGTATTAGTCATTGCAGTCTGTTCAAATTAAATAATTGTCAGTCCAAAGTGAGTGTGTAATGTTGCATGAGATTACATTTAATCCTTTATGTTTAATCCATGTTTTGTTTCATTATTAACCTTCAAGTCACAGAAATAATGGTAGCTTCCTGATGGTAAGAGCTAACACTCGCTCTGTGGGAATTGTGGTCACTTTATTTTCCTTCCTGACCCTCTTGCTGTGCAAGGCCAGCATTGTCTTGCCCAATCCGAACTGAGTGGCTTGTGAGGCAATTTCACGGGGCGTTGTGAGTCAGTCGTGTTGCTGCGGGTCTGGAGTCACATGGAGGTCAGACTGGCAAATTTCCTTCTAACATATGAACCAGATGAGGTCGTAGAGACCTACAGCACAGAGGAAAAGCCTCTTTGGTCCATCATGTCCACACTGGGCAAAGAACAACCACTTAATTACTCTAATTCAATTTTCCCGCACTTAGAATTCCTAGAGTGTGGAAACAGGCCCTTCAGCCCAACAAGTCTGCACTGACCCTCTGAAGAGTAACCCACCCATTCCCCCTACCCTATATTTACCCCTGACTAATGCGCCTAACCTATATATTCCTGAACACTATGGGGCAGTTCAGCACTTGGCTCATAGCCTTGCACCACAATCATACTTTTAAATACTTAGAGTCATACAGCATGGAAACCAAGCCTTTGGTCCAACCAGTCCATGCTGAACATAATCCCAAACTAAATTAGTCCCACCTGCCTGGGCCTGGCCCATATCCCTCCAAACCTTTCCTATTCACGTATCTACCAAAATATTTTTTAAATGTTGTAATTGTACCCACATCGACCACTTCCTCAGGAAGTTCATTCCACAAACAGACCACCTTCTGTGTAAACAATGTGCCTCCCCATGTCTTTTTAAAATCTCTCTCCTCTCACTTTAAAAGTGTGCCTCCTAGTCTTGCAATTCCCCATCCTAGGGAAAAGACAACTAGCATTAGCTCAATCTATATCTCTCATTATTTTATAAACTTCTATCAGGTCGCCTCTCAACCTTCTACACTCCAGTGAAAAAAGTCCCAGCCTACCCGGCCTCTCCTTATACTGAAACCTTCTGTACCCATACTGCTTGAATGTGATGAGGGTTTCTGTCTCTCCCACCCTTACAGGCAGGAAGTTCCAGATTCCCACCACCCTCTGGGTGAAAACATTTTTCCTCACATCTCCTCCAAACCTCCTGCCCATTCCCTTAAATCTACGCTCCCCTGGTCACTCATCCCTCCGTCAAAGGGCAGAGTTTCTTCCTGTCTACCCTACATGTCCCTCAGAATTTTGTACATCTCAATCACGATTCCTCCCGGTCTCCTCTGCTCGATGGAAAACAACCCCGGTCAGTCCAATCTCTCTCTTTTCATAACTGAAACTCTCCAGCCCAGGCAACGCTCTGGTCAATCTCCCTCTGCACCCTCTCCAGTGCTGTCACACCCCTCCTAGAATGTGGACTCCCGAGTTGCACTCAATACTCTCACTGTGGCCTAACCAATGTCTTATACAATTTCCTGCTCTTCAACTCTTGGCCCTGACTAATAAAGGCAAGTATACTTTATGCTGCCTTAACCACATTATTGACCTGCTCTGATAACGTAAGGGACCAGTGAACCACAGTCCCTCTGATCTTCGATGCTTTCCAGGGTTCCACCGTTCATCATATATTCCCTCGTTACTAAAATAAACTTTCAAACCCCAGATTTAAACAGCTTCAGCTGCTGCAGGGGTTGGGTTAGAACCCATATTCCTGGAAGATTCACCCGGACCTCCAGATTACTGATCCAGTGATGTTACTAGTGTCCCGCCATCTCCTCTAAGAGGGAGCAGAGCTTACAAAAAAAAACCATGGAAATCCAAGACCCCCTCGGTATTTCACAAAAATCAGTGGCTCAAGAAGTTATTTCAGAGAAACTCCATCGAGGCTGCGTTGAGTCTTCTGAAAGATAAAGGTGCTCTGAGAGAGTGCCAGTTATTGCAGTTTTAGCCTGAAATCAACACAGGAAGAAGCATTGTCCCTTTCAAGGGAAAAGGGAGAATCTAATCAATGAAGGTAGTGGCGGAGGGCTGGCCTTGCTGTGTGGAGGCTGGAAGTCTGCTGGAAGTCTGCTGGAAGTCTGCTGGAAGTCTGCTGGAAGTCTTCACTGTTCGTTTCTCTGATGTCACATTGGTCTAACCTTGGAGCAAGCTGTGTCCCTCTGACACAGAAACCAAATGCTATTCTAAATGTAGAATACACTCAGCAGTTAGAGAGAGCAAAATGGAGTTAATGTTGCGTGTCAGTGACCTTTCATCAGCAAACACTAGCTGGGCTCGAGACCAGGTCAGAGGTCAGGAAACAAAGGGCAAAGGCAATTTGTGACTGGCACTCTGAGCCATAGAGTCATACAGCATGGAAACAGACCCTTCGGTCAGACTTGTCCACGCCAAACATAATCCCAAAGTAAACTAATCCCTGGCACATATCCCTCTGAACCTGTCCTATCCATGTCCCTGCCCAAATGTCTTTTAAATGCTGCAACTGTACCTGCATCTACCACTTCCTCTGGCAGCTCAGTCCAAACACGCACCACCTTCTGTATGAAACAAATTGACCCTCATGTCCCCTTTGAATCTTCCCCCCCCACCTCACCTTAAACCTATGCCCTCTGGTTTTGGACTCCCCTACCCTGAGGAAAGGACTTTGGCTATTCACCCGATCCATGCCCCTCATGATTTTATAAACTTCGATAAGGTCATCCATCAACCTCCTACGCTCCAGACGATCCAACCTCTCTTTACAACTCAAACCCTCCTGTCTTGATGAATCTTTTCTGCACCCTCGCCAATTTAATAGTACCTTCCAATAGCAGGGCCACCAGAACTGCACACAGTACTCCAAAAGTGGCCTCACCAATGTCCTGTACCACCTCAACGTGTCGTCCCAACTCCTTCACTCAGTGCTCTGATTGATGTAAGCTAGCATGGCAACTGCCTGGCCTCACCACCCTGTCTACCTGTGACACTACCTTTAAGGAACTATGTATGCACCTGCACCGAATAGACAATAGGTGCGGGAGGAGGCCATTCGGCCCTTCGAGCCAGCACCACCACTCATTATGATCATGGCTGATCATCCTCAATCAGTATCCTGTTCCTGCCTTATCCCCATAACCCTTGATTTCATTACCTTTAAAAACTCCATCCATCTCTTTCTTGAAAGTATCCAGAGACTTGGCCTCCACTGCCTTCTGGGGCAGAGCATTCCACACACCCACCACTCTCTGGGTGAAGAAGTTTGTCTTCAAATCTGTTCTAAATGGCCTACCCCTTGTTGTTAAACTGTGTCCTCTGGTACTGGACTCGCCCATCAGCGGGAAACATGCTTCCTGCCTCCAGAGTGTCCAATCCTTCAACAACACCTCTAGGTTTCTCTGTTTGCCAACATTCCCCAGTGGGTCCGGAGGGCTCCAAACCAGGATCCCAGCTTTTTGCGATAGGTGGTAATGACTTGGATGCGGTAGGTGGTAATGACTTGGATGCGGTAGGTGGTAATGACTTGGATGCGATAGGTGGTAATGACTCTGTGGGGAGTGCTCAAGAAGTTTGCAGATGAAGAAGGAAGCAGTGGGCTGAAGAAGATCTCAACGGACTGGACTGGTGGTTAGAAAAATATCAAGTGCAGTTCATTCCAGAATGGCAAATCTGGGAGGGTCAATTGTGTCAAAGGAGTACACAGTCAATGGAATACTGAGAGACATACAGGAAGTCAGGGACCTTGGAATCAATGTCCATAAATCCTGAGAAGGTGGCAGTACTGTACAATAAGCTGGTTAAGGTTAGATCCCCTAGAGTATGGAAACAGGCCCTTCGGCCCAACAAGCCCACACTGCCTCTCTGAAGAGTAACCTCACCTAGACCCATTCCCCTACATTTACCCCTGACTAATGCACCTGAACACTATGAGCAACTTAACATGGCCAATTACCTAACCTGCACATCTTTGGATTGTGGGAGGAAACTGGAGCACCCGGAGGAAACCCACGCAGACACGGGGAGAATGTGCAAACTCCACACAGACAGTCACCCGAGGCTGGAATCTAACCTGGGTCCTTGGCCCTGTGAGGCAGCAGTGCTAACCACTGAGCCATCGTGCCGCTCTGAAGATAAGATTATAGCTTTCTTAGTTAGCTGAGGCGCAGGACGTAAGAGCAGGGATTGTGGAGCTTTCTAATTCATCAGTTCGGTCACGATTTGAGTAGTGGGTAGAGTTCTCGTTACTTCATTACAAGAAGGACACAATTTCACTCGATGAAAGACAGAGGAGATTTACAAGAATGTTGCCGGGTAATCTACAGCTACGAGGAGAGACTGGGCAAGTGGAATTCATTCTCTTCCTCAGAGCTCTCTGTAACAAAGAAAGCTGAAGAGAGATTTGATCGAGTGGTGCAAAACTGTGAGGAGGGGCCTGGACAGAATGGATGAGAAAGGCCTATTTGTCTTAGCAGAGAGGTTAGTGACCTGGGTACATAGATGGAAAGTGATTGACAGAGAAAAGTCATATAGAGGGGAGATGGGCAAGGTAAGGACAGGAGCAGCCATGCAACCCCTCAAGCCTGCTGTGCCGGTCAATAAGATCCTGGCTGATCTCATCTTGGCTTCCACTCCATGTTCCTGCCCACCCTCCCTTCAACCCGTCACTAAGTAAAACATCTGTCCGTCTTCTCCTTACATTTACTCAATGTCCCAGCATCCACCACACTCTGGGGGAGTGAACTCCACAGATTCATTACCCTTTGAGAGAAGTCGAGAAATCATTTCTCCTCATCTCGGTTTTAAATCTGACCCCTCTTACACTAAAACTGTGACCTCTAATTCTAGATTGTCCCCGGGAAGGGGGAGAACTGTCCCCTCTCCGTGTGTTTTGTCAATCCCTTTAGCGCCTTATCGACCTCACTTCAATCTCCATGCATTCTTCTAGCTTTTTGCAAGCTAAACTGCTCAATCTCTTGTTATTAGACAAAACTTTCACCTCTGATAAGCCTATTCGACCAGAATGGTGTAAGAGGGTCTGGAACTCACTGCCTGAGGGAGTAATAGAGGCAGAAACACTGAACTCATTTAAAAGGCCTTTGGGTATGCAACTCCAGTGCTTTAACTTGACTGGACTAAATGCTGGGAAAATGGGAGGCCTGTTTTTCATGATGGACAGCACGGTGACTCAGTGGTTAGTACTACTGCCTCACAGCGCCAGGGACCCGGGTTCGATTCCAGCCTCGGGCGACTGTCTGTGTGGAGTGTGCACATTCTCCCCGTGTCTGCGTGGGTTTCCTCCCACAGTCCAAGGTTGCGTCGGCTAGGTGGATTGACCTACGTCGGCAGGTTCGGGGGGGATGTGCAGGAACTGTCTGGAATCCTCTTCAGACGGTCACTTGTAGTGTGTCAAAAGTTTGCAGATGACACTAAGATGAGTGGCAGAGCAAAGTGTGCAGAGGACTGTGAAACTTTGCAGAGGAACATAGATACATTGGGTGAGTGGGCAAAGGTCTGGCAGCTGGAATACAATGTTAATAAATGTGAAGTCATCCATTTTGGTAGGAGTAACAGTAAAAAGGACTATTACTTGAATGGTAAAAGGTTGCAGCATGCTGCTATGCAGAGGGACCTGGGTGTCCTTGTGCATGAATCACAGAGGGTTGGTCTGCAGGTACAACAGGTAATTACAAAGGCAAATGGAATTTTGTCCTTCATTGCTAAAGGGATTGAGTTTAAAAGCAGGGAGGTTATGTTACAGATGTACAGAGTGCTGGTGAGGCCACACCTGGAGTAGTGTGTACAGATTTGGTCTCCTTACTTGAGAAAGGATGTACTGGCACTGGAGGGGGTGCAGAGGAGGCTCACTAGGTTGGTTCCGGAGTTGAGGGACGGACTGAATTGAGAAGGAACTTCTTCATCCAGAGGAGGGAATTCCTTGCGCAGGGAAGTAGTTGAGGCTTTCTCAGTAAATGCTTTTAAAGCCAGGATAGATAATGTTTCGAACAGTAAAGGAATTAAGGGATACGGTGAGAGGGCGGGTATATGGAGCTGAGGCCATGAAAAGGTTAGCCATGAACGTATTGAATGGCGGAGTGGGCTTGAAGGGCTGAGCGGCCTACTGCTGCTCCTAGTTCTTATGATGGGCCAAATGACCTGCATCCACACTGTAGGGATTCTGTGATCCTGAGGAAAGGTCACTCGACCTGAAATGTTAACTCTGCTTTTTCTCCACAGATGCTGCCAGACCTGCTGAACTTTTCCCAGCAATTTCTGTTTCTGTTTCTGATTTCCAGCACCCGCAGTTCTTTCGGTTTCTGTGATGGGCCACGACAAGTCAACGATTTCTGTGACTGCCCGGGACACAACACAAACGCAGAGGAGGGTTGTCTAAGGGTGAGAGGTGGAAGCTAAAAAAACATTTCTGGAGTCCACGTAGGTATTGTGGAAAATAGGTGGAAGCAGGTTATAATTGTCAGGGAAATGATTGCCCTCACACAGCTGGAGAAACAGGGAGCAGCAGATAACTGCTGCCTCACAGCGCCGGGGTCCCAGGTTCGACTCCAGCCTCGGGCGACTGTCCGTGTGGAGTTTGCACATTCTCCCTGTGTCTGCGTGGGTTTCCTCCCACAGTCCAAAGATGTGCAGGTCAAGTGAGTTGGCCACGCTAAATTGTCCATAGGTGTTAGATGCATTCGTCAGAGGGAGGTGGGTTACTCTTCGGAGGGTCGGTGTGGACTTGTTGGGCCGAAGGGCCTGTTTCCGCACTGTAGGGAATCTAGTCTAATCTAATGTTTCGTGTCCAGTGGCCCCCATCCTCAGAACTCCGAAATGAAAACTCTCTTTCCCTCGCCACAGAGGCTGTCCTGAACTTCTGAGTATATCCAGCAGCCTGCGTTTTGATGCGTTCACCTCAGGGTCGACCCCAAGAAATAGGCTATACCTGAGACATGTCTGACAGTAGAAAGTGGGGAATTGAAATATTCACTGAAACGGCCAGGCAGCTTTAAGTCCCTCAGTCAAGTCATTTGTTGGATCGATGCACAGAAACAGAGATGCTAACCAAGGCCAAACTGCAGTGATGTTTGTGTATCAGTGAGTGAGAGCACAGGTTTAATGGGGAAGACAGAAGGTGGGAATTTAACTAAACAAATAAAAGCTGTTACACATTCCATGTGCAACTGATGTGGCTTCCACTGAGAAAACAAAATGTATTTGTGAGAGCCCTCATTCATCATCTTGAAGCAAGAAATAATTTTCTATCTCTTCAAAGACAGCACAGTAGATTACGTGTATCCCCTCCACCCCCAACTGTGCTGTTTGACTCAGCCATCATTCCTGTAAATGCACCTTCACTTTACACGCTCCTCTGTATCTTTTTATATGGCACACTGCCTCCAGGAGACAACTCTATATATATAAAAACAAGATGCTTCTCAAAATTGATCCCTTAAAAAGGCAATTGCTGATAGCACTGAAAGAAAGAAATGCTGAAATTATCCACCCACGTTCTCCTCAAATAATAGAATCTCTACGGTGTGGAAACAGGCCCTTCGGCCCAGCAAGTCCATACCGATCCTCCAAAGAATAACCCACCCAGACCCATTCCCCAATTACTCCTCGTTCACCCCTGCCTAACGCACTTAACCTACACATCCCTGAACACTATGGACAATTTAACATGACCAATTCACCTAACCTGTACATCTTTGGACTGTGGGAGGAAACTGGAGCACCCAGAGGAAAACCACGCAGACACGGGGAGAATGTGCAAACTCCACACAGACAGTCGCCCGAGGCTGGAATCGAGCCCGGGTCCCTGGTGTAGTGAGGCAGCAGTGCTAACCACTGAGCCAGATGAGTTTTGGTGTTTAATTCCCTCATGGAATGGGGATTGAGCTTTGACCTTGTTTTCCGTTTCTAGTTTTCTCAGCTGTTTCAGTTAAGAGCCAACCACGTTATTGTGGGTCTGGAGTCACATGTAGGTTCGACGGAAGGCTTCCTTCCTTAAAGGACTTTAGGGAACGAGATGGGTTTCTACAACGATCAACACCAGTCATAGAATTGCAAGCACGGAAGCAGACACTTCGGTCCAAGTATCCTAAGTTGATCATAACCCAACTTTTAATTCCAGATCTTTCATTCACCAACTGCCACAATGAGATTTGAACCAGAGCTAGGGCTCTGGTTAACTTGACAATACCACCTTATCACCACCTCTCACAAGTATAGGGCAGTCAATAGAGTCATGGAGGCTTACAGCATGGAAATAGGCCCTTCAGCCCAACTTGTCCATGCTGTCCAGTTTTCACAATTAATCTAGTCCCGTTTTGCCGCGTTTGGTCCATGTCCCTCCATACCTACCCTATCCAAATGTTTCTTAAATGACAAAATTGTATATGCTTCCACCACTACCTCTGGCAGCCCGTCCCAGACACTCACTGCCCTCTGGGTGAAAAAAAATTGGACACGTTTGTATCTCTCTCCTCAAACCTCTGCCCTCTAGTTTTGCACTCCCCTACCATGGGGAAAAACTGTTGGCTGTCTACCTTGTCTGTGCTCCTCATGATTCTTTAGACCTCTACAAGGTCACACCTCAGTCTTCCACTTTCCAGGGAATCATAGAATCCCTACAATGTGGAAACAGGCCATTTGGCTCAAAAAGTCCACACTGACCCTCCGAAGGGTACCCCACACAGAACCATTCCCCCTAGCCTATTACTCTACATTTACCCCTTACTAATGCACCTAACTAATCATTCCTGAACCCTACGCGCAATTTAGCATAATCAATTGACCTAACCTGCACATCATTGGACTGTGGGAGGAAATCCACACAGACGTGGGGACAATGTGCTAACTCTGCACAGACAGTCACCCAAGGCTGGAATCAAACCCAGGTCCCTTGCGCTAGGAGACCATAGTGCTAACCACTGTGCCACCCTGAAGGAAAGTCCTAGCCTATCCTTATAACTCAAACCTTCCAGTCCAGGTAGCATCCTAGTAATTTTTTGTGCACTCTTTCTATTTTAATAATATCCTTTCCGTGGTAGGGTGACCAGAACTGCACCCAGTACTCCAAATGTGGCCTCACCAATGTCTTGTCCAAATGCAATACGACATCCAATTCACTCAATGCTCTGACCTTTGAAGGCAAGCATGCCCAAAGCCTTCTTCACCATCCTCTCCAATCTATCCTGTCATGGACTCTTCCTTGGAGAAAGTGAGGACTGCAGGTGCTGGAGAGTCAGAGTCGAAACGTGTGGCGCTGGAAAAGCACAGCAGGTCAGGCAGCATCCGAGGAGCAGGAGAGTTGATGTTTCAAGCATATGTCTTTCATCCCCAAAAATGTTGATTTTCCTGCCCCTCGGATGCTGCCTGACCTGCTCTGATTGTCCAGCGCCATACTTTTCGACATGAACTCTTCCTCCTCGCTTGATGAAATTCCCTCATTCCCAAACTTTATCATTTTCTTATTTATTTTTGTTACTTGTTGAACTCTCTCGCAACGCTCTGGCGATTTTGAACTGACCTGAATTCATTAGAAATAAATGACCTCAAATATCCTGTACTGTTTCAGGGAGAACACAGTCTTGCTTTCATCATCACCCACCCTGCATCCCTAGTTCTGTGTGAACAGTAATCCCTTCTGCACCTGAGCAGAAAGAGATTATTTTCTGTTCACATCTTTCACTCTGCACAAAGTCTAAGAAGGATGAGATTACAGCCCATACCCTCTGCACTCCCACCTTATCTATTGATTTCCCTGCCGACCTTTCAAAGGAAAGAGTAACCCTACAACTGCAGGAGAACTGTGCCTTCAACAAAGATTCTAATGGTTTTTGGAGGCAATTTGAAAAAGCAAAACGCATCTTAAACTGATGAATGAGATTGCAGACAGACGAATCTTAAATACAGTCTGACACTGTTCATTTTGAATGGACAGTTTTGAACTGTTTGATCAAAATACAGTCCACTCCTGCTACTCTGCCTGACGACAATGTCTCACTCACAACACGGGATCAGTGCCCCACCCCCATCACCTTGATGATCGAGATTGACGGAGTTCGGGGCAGCTTTGAGTTACGGATCTGGACCCCAGAAGAACCGGACTGAGAAGGACAAAGCCTGAGGTCGCACGTGATACTTATTTAAGGAGGGATGCTTTTTCGGTGGAGGCAGTTCATTCCTGAAGAAGGGCTTATGCCCGAAACGTCGATTCTCCTGTTCCCTGGATGCTGCCTGACCTGCTGCGCTTTTCCAGCAACACATTTTCAGCTCTGATCTCCAGCATCTGCAGACCTCACTTTCTCTTCATGGAGGGATTGCCTACTGAGCAAAGGCTAAACAGGTTGGAACTCTACTCACTGGAGTTTGGACAAACGAGAGGTGATCGCATTGAAAGATCTAAGATTCTCAAAGGGTTTGACAGGGAAAATGGCGAGAGGATGTTTCCCCTCATGGGAGAGCCCAGGACCACAGGGTAGAGTCTCAGAATAATAGGGGAACCAATGCAACACTGAGATGAGGACAGATTTCTTCCCTCAGGAAGTCCTTACCAAAGAGAGCTGTGGGGGCAGAGTCCTTTGTGAATACTTAAGACTGAGATAGATGCTTGGTCAGTGGGGGAATTAAAGGTTACAGGGACAGGGTGTGATGCAAGGAATGTCAGATCAGTTGTGATCCTATAGAATGGTGGAGCCTGCTAGAGGGGCTGAATGGTCATCTCCAGTTCCTATTTCTTATCCCATTAGATATCATGGGGAATGTGTGGCTAATATGAGGCAGAGGGCCAAGGGAGATGGGTGAGCTGTGTTAAGTCAATCCACTTTGTCACTAGGACAGTGAAGACCACGGCAAAAAAGCAAAGGCGAGTGGAGTTGTAGTTGCTGAGACCCTGGGAGGGAGAGGTTTTGGAGATTGTACGTGAGATGGTTAGCCAGTCTATTATTTATTCATTATTATTTTCACAAGATGTTTATTGTTTGCATTTGCCAGTATTTATTGCCCATCCCTCGTTGCCCCAGTACCTTAGAGTCATAGAGATGTACAGCACAGAAACACACCCTTCGGTCCAACTTGTCCATGCCGACCAGATATGCTAAATTAATCTAGTCCTATTTGCCAGCACTTGGCCCATATCTCTCTAAACCCTTCCTATTATTGTACTCATTTTAAATGCTGTAATTGTACCAGCCTCCTCTTGAATCGGGGCACTCCATGTGTTACAGGTTGACCCACAATGCCCTGAGGGAGGGAATTCCAGGATTTGCCCCCAGTGACACTGAAGGAACGGCGAGATATTTCCAAGTCAGGATGGTGTTGCAGATTGCAAGGTTGGACTAACCAGCCAGCAACGAGGGAGCAAGTCCAACCTGGTGTTGACATATTGGCACACGGACCTTCTCCTTAATATCTATCTCATTCTCCACTGCAGGCCATTGCCATGGGCAAGTAGGCTAAAAACCCAGCACAAAAACTGATAATTCCACCTCAATGATGGGGCACTCTCCCATTGTCCTATAGCCCGGGTATATCATGGAAAAGTCGGAGGGTTCGTGTCCAGGATTGGGGGCATGTTACCTCACAACCATGGCCCAGCAACTGAGAGAGACTGTTACTCCAAGCCCTAGTGAGTGGAAAGAGCGTGGACATAGGTATATGTTGAGGCTTAGGCAGATGACCAGCCCCTGGTCTCAGCTGCAAGGAGTCTGCTGGAGATTCAAAGAGAGGCAGAGGAGCCCCGCCGAAGGAGTCTACATGCAGGCTACACATGGAAAAGTGGCACTCCCATAAATGCATGGCAACCTCCAAACTGAGGCTACTGGCTATCACAGGGAGGCAGGGCGATCAGAGGACCAGCACTCTAGAAGTCTGCAATAGGCTGAGTCAGGTGAGAGAGGAGCTGAGCCCAGGGTAGTTCCCTCTGAGGTAAAGAGGAGGAGGAGGAGTGTGAGCTAACCACCTTCACCAGGGCACTTCCAGAGTGAATGGGCACATACCAGCTGATCCCAGAGCTTCCAGGACGCATGTCCCAGGCAGTTGGCCAGGCAATGGTTCAGGGTGAGGTACAATCCCACATGAACCTGAGCTTCTGCAGGATCCAGCTTTAGTACAGCAGCCTCGTCAATGGGCACTCACACACACATGCAGGCATATACACACACACACACATGCAAACATACACATGCAAACACACACGTGCAGGCGCACACGCACGCACACCCACACACACCCACACACTTAGGCACACACACACACATGCAAACACACACGTGCAGACACACACACACACACACACACATAC
>NC_057726.1:64356051-64361624 GCF_004010195.1 Chiloscyllium plagiosum | reverse complement strand
CAGACACAGACACAGTCACATACACAGACACACACACACAGTCACATACACAAGCAAAGACACACACACACATACATACAGCCACTCATATACACAGACACATGCACAGACACATGCACATGAAGACAGACACACAAACACAGTTACATACACAGGCAAAGACACACACACAAGCAGACACATACACATACATGGACACTCATATACACGGACTGACACACAGTCACATACACAGGCAATGATAAACACACAGGCAAACACATGCAGATACACACACACACAGACACGCACACATGAGAACACTGTGATCCTCCCCGACACCCTCCTGTCTTGCGTATTCTTCTGAAGATATACCTGCCACTTGCTCCAATCATCTGCCTTTACCAAAGAAGGCTCTTGTGGTGCAGTGATAGTGTCCCTACCTCTGAGCCAGGAGGCCTGGCTTCAGGTCACAGGGCTCCTGGGCTGTTGATTAAAAAACTCCCCTCCTTGACCTAGAACCAGGGACCATTGGCTGTCTGCTCACCACCTTGAACCAGCGGGTATGCCTAACCCGACCGTCACCTTCACATGCCAATACAGTCATTGTGGTAACCTCCTGGCGAGAGATAAGTCATTGTTGCAACACCCTGAGACAGTGACTGACAGCGGGTCATTGATATTGAAAATGCCCCTGTACACCCAGACCCTTCAACGGACATTAAAAATAAATGATGGGCGGTAAAGACCTCCGACATTTTGTATTTCCTTCGGCACTGCCTGAAGAACAGAAAGAAAGTCTGCAATTTATTTCGTTTTAATGTTATTCCCTACCTGGTCGAGGTCTTAATCCCATTTCAAGGTGCCTTATTGGTACAAAGAATGAGTGGAGCCAATTACCGTGAAAATACAAACATCAGCAGTTTCTCTGTTACTGGTCAGTTCATGTGTAACGCTGGTTGAAAGTAATTTAAATACTCAAAGCATGGGTGATTGAATTTTTTTGCAACATGGTTATGGATTGTAGCAACCAGAAGACCACTGTGTGGAGCTGTATTATTTGATGCTTATCGCTGAAGACAGATATAACAGGGATTCCTTTTTCCCGTGCCTCCATGTCTGCTGTCTTTCCTTCCTAGGGAAGGACAGTACAACCCCAGAATAAATAAAGCTCGCAGTCAAGTGGTGGCTGAAGGCAGTGTGCCATTCTCCCTTTAAGACAGCAGTGCTCAGTGTGTGAGCTGTTGCACTATTTCAGTATTGAGTCAGAGATCTTTCATATTTATTCACAGCTTTGACAACACTCTTCACTCAGCCCTACCACCACCCAGAGGTGCAGGTCGAGCTGTGTGCTAATTGGTGCCTCATCAGGGGTTCAGCCTGACTGGGTGATATGCTAATGAGAGACATCATCACAGGAAGTGATGCAATGCCACCCCAATCTTGCTCTTTCCTGCAGCCTTGTGTCAAGATGAAGCCATGGTAATGTGTTTCTTGCAGAAAATTAGTGTTTTTTTCTTACCTCAGCGTGTTTATTTTTCTTTGAGCTTGCACAATAAGACTAAGAGGCTTATAATGGGAGGCCTGGTTGAGCTAATGACACTATTCATTAGAGTCTTTATTGTATTTGTTAGCTAACTCAAGACAAGTTCAATTCGCCACCAGCCTCAGTGTTACAGTAGCTGTGATTCAGTTCGAGGTGTTGGTGAAAGCTCGGATTTACGAATGCGATCCCGTGCAGGGGAGCAATTTGAAAGATCCCAAATTTCTTGCACTCACAAAAGGCTGCTTTGTGTTGTGCTGCAATGTGTTCCAACGTGAGTAAAAATCGACCTGTTGAACGGACTCGAAAACAGAACCCATTCACAACTGGGGAACCGTCTCTACAGTGTTCTGCAGAGTCATATCAGACTCCGAAATTCAGCTCGGTTTCTGTCCACGGATGCTGTCAGGCCTGCTGAGTCTCTCTAGCCCTTCTGCAGAAGACCAGCCCAGTATCCTCAATCTCTCACGGAAAATAACTGCATCTTTCCTGGACCCAGTCCGTAGGTGCCCCACTACTCTCTCTCTGTTCCTTACACATTGAGACCAAACTCTGACAGTACAGAAAACTTAACCGTTGCAACCAGACTCTTTTATTCCAGCGCTCCCATCCTCTCACACCAAAGACCTTTCTAGTTGCTTTCCGCACATATGGAGCAACTTCCAGTGACTTAAAACAAAGACACTCAACTCCCATTGAGAGCCAACACATCCCAGCTTCTCTGCATTTCTATCCTTGCTCCCAAATATTCCATCTGGCGCTGTTCTTACCCACTCGTTTGACCCGTTGGAATCCCGTTGGAGTCTCTTCACAATGCTCATTCTCACCTGGTCTTGTGTAGAGAATTTGGAATCGCTGATGTAGTTTGAGGGACATCTGGGGCCCAAGCTCTGATCCCATAGCTCGCAGTCTGCCCACCTGACAATGGCCCACTTACTCCTACACTGTTTCCTGCCAGTTAACCAAGCACCAGCCTGTACCAGTGCATTATCGTCAGACTGTACCAGTATGTTATTGCCAGTACGTTACAGCCAGCCTTTACCAGTGTGTTATCACCTGTGTGTAACAGCCAGCCCATACCAGTACGTTATCGCCAGTCTGTACCAGTATGTTATTGCCAGTCTGTACCAGTATGTTATTGCCAATCCCATGTCCTATAATCTCTAGTGTACGGCCTTATTGAAAGCCTTCTGATAATCCAAATATACCACATCTACTGGTTTCCCTCCTTTCTATTCTTCTAGTCACAAGCTTAGAGTAGCGTCCAATAGGTTAGTCGAACATAATTTCTCTTTCGTGAATGCAAATTGGCTCCGCCCGGCTATACCATTATTTTGATCTGACTAGTTATCACACTTTTCTTCCGCTTGTTTCCATATCGTTTCCCCCCAACCACGAAGGTGGGAATCGATGAACAAACAGGTTTGAAGTGCAGTGGGAAGGAATCTGGATCTGCTTTGTGCCCAATCTGTGTCACAGCGAGAATCATGAACACGATGGACTAGATCCTGAAACACAAAAAATAGCAGCAGGAGTAGGCCTTTCAGCCCTTCAATCTGAACATGGTCATGGCTGACCATCCAATCCAGTCCCCTGTTCCCACTCTCTTCCCATACCTCGACTCTTTCTCAAACAGAAGGCTTCTCGCTTTTAAATTGAGTTCTTGTACTTGAGTCCCTTTGGAGGGGACAAGTCCTTGCAGCATCCACCCTGTCAAATCCTCTCAGGATTGTGTATAAAGTCAGAGAGACGTACAGCCCTTCCTGCCAATGTGTCCACGCCGACCAGATATCCCAACCCAATCTCGTCCCATTTGCCAGCACTTGGCCCATGTCCCTCTAAACCCTTCCTATTCATATCCCCCTCCAGATGCCTTTTAAATGCTTTAATTGCACCAGCCTCCACCACTTCCTCTGGCAGCTCATTCCATACACGTACCACCCTCTACGTGAAAAAGTTACCCTTTTAAATCTTTCCCCTCTCACCCTAGAACTATGCCATCGAGTTTTGAACTCCCCTAACTTGGAGAAAAGTGCTTGTTTATTTACCCTATCTATGCCCCTCATGATTTTATAAACCTCTATAAGGTCACCCCTCAGCCTCTGAATGCTCCAGGGAAAACAGCCCCAGCCTGTTCAGCCTCTCCCTGTAGCTCAGACCCTCCAACCCTGGCAACGTCCTCGTAAATCTTTTCTGAACTCTGTCAGGTTTTACAAGACCAGATGTGAACACATTATTCCAATAGTGGCCTAATCTATGTCCTGTACGTCTTTTGTTGTTCTAAACTCTGATGTACTCCATGTGTAATCATACCTTGGGCGTTAGGTTGTGAGGAATCGGTCAAGTGAACCTACTCCAAACTGCATCAAACATAGTTATACCCTTTCTTAAATACGGAAACCGAAATTACACACTGCTCTCACTAAATGTCTCCAAACCTCCAGACTTTTATATTCCGTTCCCCTTGCAATAAACACCGAAGAAATGCTTTCTCTCTAGCAACTCTAACAAAACCTTGCAGAATTTTGAAGAGCCCTTATTCAGTCACACCCCCACACCCCTTCTCTTTACAAGTGCCCCAACCTGTCATTCCCCCCCCACCCCCTCCTCTATCTGTACTGTCACTGTTGCAAATGGACTCAACACCCTCTCTAGCAACGTTCCCTGTCAATTATCCCTGCCACTTCAGGAAGCACCCAGCCCTGGTATTGGTGCATCCGCACACAGCCTCCCAGCGGTTTACTCTCCGGGGGCTCGAACTCCCCGCTTGGAGACTGTAACCCAACTGGCACATGGTGTGGTTGAACACAAACAGAGCTCAGCAGGTCCGGCAGCGTCTGTGGAGAGAGATCAGAGTTCACCTTTCGGGTCTGACGACCCTTCCTCAGATCTGATGTCAGCTAGGAAAATGCAGGTCTTTGCACAGCAGATAGTCTAGTGGGGAGGGGGTAAGGAGTAAGTGAGAGGTGGAGGTAGAGCCCAAAGAGAGAGAGGGAAGAGCAGATGGACAGACGAGGGAGTGGATAATAATCAGCTCTACCCCAGCTTCTGCATTTAAAAAAGAACAATTTTTTTCCTGGTTGCCATCAGTTCTGAGGAAAGGTCAATTGGACCTGAAATGTTAGCTTTCTAATTTCTCTCCACACAGCGTCAGGGACCCCGGTTCGATTCCAGCCTCAGGCGACTGTGTGGAGTTTGCACATTCTCCCCATGTCTGCGTGGGTTTCCTCCGGGTGCTCCGGTTTCCTCCCACAGTCCAGAGATCTGCAGGTCAGGGTGACATGGCCACGCTTAATTGCCCGTAGTGTCCCACGGGAGGGGGAAATACCCTCATGTCTCCAAAAACATCAGTTCCATTCTCGGTTCCAGAGAGGACACCCTCCAGTTGGTGTAAATCCCACCCACCCACCTTGTTTAATTCTTGTTGAATCTCACACAGAGTAGATCTCATTGGCTGAGCCCAAGGGTCTAATCTTGACGTGCGACACCACTGGATCAATGGCCATTCATTGGACTCTGCCCAGGACAGGATAATCTGAAGCAGCACGTGGTGGTCTCACAGTGGGTCACTGCCACAGGCTGGAGCCCAGACCGAGGCTGCTCGCGATTGTAGGAGAGACTCTGTCTCCAAGTCCTATCCCAGACCCACCCGGACAGTGCGGAGCAAGGCGTAACCTACCCTCGATCCTGAGGGATTGTCTGAGCCCGTCTAGTACCTCCCCACCCAGGGTCTTCACAGTGATATATCCGCAGGGTTTCAGAGCAGTATATAGAAAGCTGACCAGACCCCATCCCCTCGCTGTGTCCAGTACGTGTGTGAGTCCCCGTGTGTGTGTCCATGTGTCTGTGTCCCTCCCATCCGTGTGGGTCTGTGTGTGTGTGTGTGTGAGTGAGTGAGTGAGCCTGTCCATGTCTATGTGTCCGTGTGTGCGTGTGTCCTTGTGTGAGTGTGCCTATCCATGTCCGTGTGAGAGTGTGTGTCCATGTGTGGGTGTGTGAGTGTGCCTGTGTGTGTGTGTGTCTCTGTGTGTGTGTCTCTGTGTGTGTGTCT
>NC_057726.1:64330866-64336070 GCF_004010195.1 Chiloscyllium plagiosum | reverse complement strand
TCATCCCCTCACTCCCCTCCTTCCCCCGTGCCACCCTCTCTTACCCTTCCCCAACCACTCTCGCCCTTTCTCTGCCTTTCTTGTCACTCTCCTCCCTCCCTCGCTCCTTTTTTTTGATCCCTCACTTCGCACAGCCCCCCCCCTCCCCCCACTGTGTTGAATGTTGTATTTATGGAGGGGCCTCTTGTACCGAGTGCTGACTGGATCGGGGTGATTGAGGAGGGTCTGGTGCACCCACAGCCTGAGGAGATCACTGGGAATTGGGAATGTCAAGGTCTCCTGGATTCACTCCCACCTTGCGAGACGTTTCTCTGGGATAGACCTGCCAGTTTCTGGAAGATTCTGTCCTGATTCAAAGCCAGGCTGCATTCCAATCAATCTTCCGATAATGAGGAGGAATCCCAATCCAAGTGCCCATTTTTTTGTCAGGGGTATAATTAGTAAGGAACTAAATCATTAATTGGGATCTGTTTATTACATTATCATGGAATCTCTATTCCCTAGTATTCATCAGCTCCACCAGAGGGCACTCTGACCTGCCCCTACCTGCCCTGACCCCTCACCTGTCCCCCACAACCCCTCGTGGGTTTGGCCAGATACCAGGAGCATTTCCTGCAGTTCTGGCGTTGAGACGAATCTCTCTGACCCTGAACTTAGCGAGTGCAAAAGCAGCGTCTATTGCAATCACATGGTTTGCTCCAGTAAACACTATCCCTAACGGTCTGTTCTGGCCCCACTCCCACGGCTTGATGCTAGTTCTCCGTTTGCAAACGATGAAGGAGAGTTACGCCTGCCCCCCCACTCCCCACCCGAATTTTACACGAAAGGTCCTTGACGCAGATACTATCTACGGCCAGCTGATCGTGAAAATTCTCTCTTTCATGTTGGAATCAGGTTACCTGATGGTTTTGAAATTGCCGAGTTTACCAGGATTTTTATAAGGAGGTAATAAGCAGGACAGATAAAGGGGAAATGGGGGATGCAGTATATTTAGTTTCTGAAGGCATCCGATAGGACGCTTAATAAGATGAGCCCGTGGTATTGGAGATAGAGTATGGGCGTAGATAAAGGACTGGCTAAATATCGAGTCAGGTTCAGGGAGAACTATGTGAGGGCAACTTGAAACCGGTGGGAGTGCCGCAGGGATCAGTCCTGGGCCCACACCCGCTTACATGTTCGTGATGGGATGAGGGCAACGAACACGCTGTTGCTAAGTTTGCGAGAAAAACGGGGATGTGGTGAGGATCACACGAGTGTGCAGATTTTCGGAGCCAGGCTGAGCGATTGGCGAAAGTGGCAGATGGAATGCAACGTGGGGAAATGACAGTTTATGCACTTTGGCAGGAAGAATAGAGGAGCTGACTATTGTTTGTACGGAGAAAGGCTGCAGAAAGCGACAGGACGGAGGGATTGGGGAGTCCTCGTCCACAAATCACCAAACAAATCAAGCATCTCAGCCCGGAGGATGAACCACAAAGATAACTGGAATGTTGGATCGATTGCAAAGGGAAAGGTTTGCTGAAACTTTATGGGCATCGATCGGAGCGCTGTTGGATTGCGGTGAAGTGTTGGGTCCCTTTATCTCAGGAAAGACAGACTGACACTGGAGACAGTTCAGAGAAGGTACACTCGGGCTGGTCCCAGGTATGGAGAGACTGTCTCGAGGGGAGCTTAAGTAGGTTGGAGGCGATTGAGAGGTGACCTTATTGAAACATAAGAGATTGTCAGGGGACTTGTACGGTAGGTGTAGAGAGGGCATTTCCCCTTGTGGAAAAGTCTAGGACTGGGAGGCATCATCCCAGAATGAGGGCTCACCCACTGAAGACAGAGATGAGGAGGAATTTCTTCTCTCGGACGGGAGTGAATCTGTGGAATTGTTTACCACAGAGGGATATCGAGGCTGAGATAGATCAGGAAGGGAATCAAGAGGCTGTGGGGGAATGGCAGGAACGTGGAGTGGAGGCTCAGCTCACTGAATGGCAGAACGGATGGGCTGAACGGCCTACATTTTCCGGCCTTGTGGTGACCTCCAGAAATCCTGTCGTTTTTAACGAAACCCCGCCTGTTGTAGGCAGCACCGTCGCAAACACAGCCTGAAACAGAAACGGCTTGAGAGCCTTTTGCAGTGGAGACCTCTCCTGGGTAACCCATGGAATGCCATTCCCCATGATGGGGTGTAAAGGCTGCTCGATGAGATGAAAGAAAGGTCTTGGGGTTGAAGGGTGAGTCTGGACAGCTCCACATGGAGAGCTTGACAAATGACTCACAGCTTTCACTGAGGGCACACAGCTCCTCACCAGTAATGGCGAAACACAAAGGGTAATGGGAATACAGTAACTGCAGCCATCCCCCGTGCATTAACGGTACCAGTCTATTAAGCACGTCCTGTCTGACTACATCTATCCATTGACATCCTGACCGAGAGGTGGAGTTTGTGAAGGGAGCCGGGCTGCTGGTTTATAATGTCAACTCCAACCATCACAAAGTTGTCCCATTTTTCTTTTGACCTCAGACCTTTCAGGGTATGGATGTAAGTTAGCTGGCTGAGCTAACCCAGACTAGGCAACATCATCAGAGAGAGTCTCCGGTATGTCCCATCTCTCTATTTATCGAGTCTTGGTTTCTTAAGATGGGTGATGTCACTTCCAGTTCTTTTGTTCAAGTGAAGGAAGATTGAGTCTCAATCGGAGCGTTCATTGATGGAGTTCTGGTTAGAATGCCATGCCTCTAAGAATTCTCGTGAGTGTCTTTGTTTCGCCTGTCCTAGGACGTGTGTGTTGTCCCAGTCAAAGTGCTGTCTTTCCTTGTCTGTATGTATAGGAACTAGTGATAGTGGGTCGTGTCTTTTAGTGGTTTTCAGGATTTACAGTGACCTGTAAGAAATTGCCTGCAGCAGTTGCATGGAGACACCAGAAGGGGGCAATGCTGCATCACAAATGAATCGAGCAGCAGCTGTGTGAACCAGACAATAGCCTTCCAACCAGCTCCACACTGTGGTAATCGACTTCCACTCCCAGCTCTGGTTACTCCCTCAAGTCTGTCACTGTTTTAAACTGCTGGTCATGTCAGTAACGGAGCCCGTCAAAGCAGGCGTCTGGGACCCAGAGGGTACCTAGTGTGAAATGGTTGTGTCTCTGGGGGTTTCTCATGTAACGGGTTCAATTCCCACCTCGGGCAACTGTCTTTCCCCCCCTGTGTCTGCGTGGGTTTCCTCCGGGTGCCCCGGTTTCCTCCCACAGTCCAAAGCTATGCAGGTTAGGTGGATTGGCCATGCTAAATTGCCCGTAGTGTTAGGTACATTAATCAGGGGTGAATGCAGTGGAATGGGTCTGTGTGGGTTGCTCTTCGGCGGGTCGGTGTGGACTTGTTGGGCCGAAGGGCCTGTTTCCACACTGTAGGGAACCTAATCTAATCTCAAAAAACTCCTCCCCGACCCTGGTGCTGACAAGGTGCAGTCTCCATCCAAACAGAGCTGTTCATCAGAACACCAACAAACTAATGATCACCAACTTACACATTCGCCTCTCACTGTGACTCCCAGCCACGTTCCTCCAATGCGAGTAATTTCAAAAAAGAATATTTTCCAAATGAAAAGTCTGCATTGTTCGACACTTTTTAATGAACTTGTATGTTTTCTTTCTCCCCTTCATTAGGTATTTGTTTTACTCCGCACTGAAATCTCTCTCTCTCTCTCTGATATTTTTAGCACAGCCTATTCAAAGGTCAGATACAATACCGGAGCCTTGGAAAGTCAATGTTCCAATTGTTGCAACTGTCCAATGCTGGGTGTCTCCATCCCTCCCCGTGGGGAAGCACAGCTCAGAAACAACAGATCTCAGAGCACTGCACACACACTCTCTCTCTCACATGCACACTGTGTCTCTTTGACACCCACACTCACACTCACTCTCACACTCATTCACTTTCTCACACACTCAAACTCCCACACTCCCTCAGTCTCTCACACTTACTCACTTTCACATGCCCAGACACCTACTCTGTCACAGTCCAGAGCGTGGTGCTGGGAAAGCACAGCAGGTCAGGCAGCATCCGAGGAGCAGGAGAATCAACACTTCGGGCCTTCATCAGGAATGTCTCTCACACTTTCTCATAGATGTACTTTCACACTCAATCATGTGCACACTGATTCACACATTCACTCATCGACTCTTGCTTGCACACTGATTCTCTCATACACACGCTCACTCTCATCATCACCACCACCACCATCATCACCAGGCCCTTGCAGGCAAGGATAACTCTCCATCACCACCATCACCATTGCCACCACCATCACCACCCCCATCACCATCATCCCCCCCCCCTTGCAGACAAGGGTCTCTTCCACTCAAGGTGAGTCCATAGGTGGTTGTACAGTCCAATGCGGCTTCCGCAGATTCTGCTACACTTGGAGCAGAAGTTGGTCATGGGATGGGGTGAGTGGGGCATTGGTGCTCCTTCCGCTGTTTTCGCCTGGCTTCTGCTTTTTCCTGACAGCAAGTCTCGAGGTGCATGACACCTTCTCAAATGTGCCTCCTCCATTTTGGACAGTTTGGGTCACTCATTGAGGTATCTGTGGGAATGCCACACTTTGCCATTGAGGCCTCAAGGGGATCCCTGAAGCATTTTCTCTGTCCACCTGGGGATCACCTTCCGTTTTGAAGCTGGGAGTAGAGCACATGCTTGGGGAGTCTTGTCTGTCATATGGTTAAAAACAAGGACTGCAGATGCTGGACACCAGAGTCTAGATTAGAGTGGTGCTGGAAAAGCACAGCAGGTCAGGCAGCATCCGAGGAGCAGGAAAATTGACGTTTTGGGCAAAAGCCCTTCATCAGGAATAGAGGCAAGGTGCCTGCAGAGTGGAGAGATGCTGCCTGACCTGCTGTGCTTTTCCAGCACCACTCCAATCTAGACTCTGTCATATGGTGCCCAGCCCGTCGCATGCGATGGTCAGTACTTTGATGCTGAGGAGGTTGGCCTGGTCAAGGACACTGGTTTTGGTGTGTCTGTCTTCCCAGCAGATTCATAGGATCTTACGCAGGCAACGTCGGTGGTATGCTCCATATCCTTGAGATCCCTGCTGGAGATATTGCTCTGAGACGTGGACTATAGGAGGGTGGGAACTACCACAGCTCTGTATACCATGAGCGTGGGTTTGGATCTGATCTTGTTGTCCTTGAACACCCATTTCCTCAGGCAGCCCA
>NC_057726.1:64309366-64330640 GCF_004010195.1 Chiloscyllium plagiosum | reverse complement strand
GAGGTTGAATAATTTCCTGCTGGTTCTGAAGGTAAGCTCTACCCCACTCTCTCGCTATCTGTCCATCCATCCACCTCTCTCTCTCTCTTCCCCTCTTCCTTCCCTTCCACATTCAATCACATACTCACTCACATCCATCCACTCACTGCCTCACTCATTCAACACACACACTCTCACACACATCCACTCTCTCAATCACTCAGACACCCCTCTCTCTCACATTCAGACACGCTCACTCACACCCACCCCCTCATCTGCTCACACCCACATTCTGACCTACACACACACACTCTCATGTGCTCAGTCCCTCACTCTCATCCACCCTTCCACTCCCTCACCCACCCTCACTCACTCAAAAACAGACTCTCTCATTCTCTCCCGCTCATTAATTCACATTCTCATACTTACCCTCACTAACTCACTCTGTCTCTCACATTCACTCACACCATCACACACTGACACTCATACACACTCACTCCTTCACACGCAAACACTCATAGCCACACACACACCTGCACACACATTTACTCTCACACTAACTCAATCACTCTCAAACAAATGTTCACACTCATTCACTTACACAACTCATGTACAAACACAGCACATTCCAGACCCTGACCAGTCTAGTGACCCTGCCTCCCCCACACTCTCTCAGTACACTGTAGACCCTGACCACTCGAGTGACCCTGCCTCCCCCACACTCTCTCAGTACACTGCAGACCCTGACCACCCGAGTGACCCTGCCTCCCCCACACTCTCTCAGTACACTGTAGACCCTGACCACTCGAGTGACCCTGCCTCCCCCACACTCTCTCAGTACACTGTAGACCCTGACCAAGTGAGAAAGTTGTTATCCTGTTGCTTTAACGTTTGTTATTATTACTTTACATCTGTGTCCCCTCTTTCTTAATCCTTCTGGCGTTGGGACCAAGTTTCTCACTGTTCACTTTATTCAATGTCGGATCAGCCTCGAGGGGCCAAACAGCCTACTCCTGTTCCTATTTGGTTCGGATTTGATACCCCGGCCCTCTGAGATTGAGGTGGGATTGTCCTGATCCACTGTCCCAGACTGAAATGTGGTGGCATGTCCAAGCAGCACTCACTATCCTGCAGTGCCTCACTGTGAACAGACGATGGCGACAAAACACCACAAATGAGTGATTTGTTCACTGAGCCTATTCCACAGGGCGTGGCCATCTCTCCCCTTCACAATCAAACACACTGTGCAACAAAAGACAAAAATTTTCAGCAAAACCTTGCTTTTTCCAGTGAAACATTTGCTTATTGAGATGAAGCTTGTCAGTGGGGATTGGCTTATAAGCAGAAGTTTGTGCAATGTACAGTTTTCGTTCCCTGACTTGAGCAGGGATGTACCTATATTGGGAACAGTTCAGCAAAGACTCACTGGATTGATCCCAGAGATAAAGGGTTTGTCTTATGAAGAGAGATTGAGCAGATTGAAGCATTGACTCTCCAGCTCCTCGGACGACCCCTGACCTGCTGCGCCCTTCCAGCACCACTCTCTTCAACTTTACAAAGTGCCCGTCAGACATTACTATTATAGGGGCAGAAGCCTGACCTACCTCACGCCTCTTGATCGCGTCCCTGTAAACATTAGTGAAAGTGATGACAGAATCAATAAGATGATTAGGGGTTTAGATAGGGTCGACAGTGAGAATCTTTTTCCACGTATGGAGTCAGCTATTACAAGGGGGCATAGCTTTAAATTAAGGGGGGGTAGGTATAGGACAGATGTTAGGGGTAGGTTCTTTACTCAGCGAGTCGTGAGTTCATGGAATGCCCTGCCAGTAGCAGTGGTGGACTCTCCCTCTTTATGGGCATTTAAGCGGGCATTGTATAGGCATATGGAGGATAGTGGGCTAGTGTGGGTTAGGTGGGCTTGGATCGGCGCAACATCGAGGGCCGAAGGGCCTGTACTGCGCTGTATTCTTCTATGTTCTATGTTAATAGCTCATCGTTTCGTGTTAAAGATATTCATCAGACAATGGGAAACAACAAATCCCATCTTAGTTTGTCCAAACTTAACCCCACCTGCTGATCCTCTGCACTTGAGAGTGTTGGAGCTCAGCTGAGCATTCAGAATGAGCCAGTGTGGGGACTGTGTAAGCCAATAACTCGATATCTGGTTCACCATATATCACTAGATTACTGAGGGAGCATCAGAAGAACGTCCTTAAGCAATTTCTGTTTTCGCCTTTTTGTTTCTGATTTCCAGCATCCGCGATTTTCCTGTTCTTTTTTTATTATATGGGTCACTATTTGGCTCAGTGGAATTTAACTGGGATTTATTTTGTTTGAGATGTTGGTTGTGTATTAATAACTTTTGAAAACGTGTCCAATCTCGGTGATTCGGTATGAATGCATTTTTAAAAACGTTAACTCAATCCACCCATTTCTTTCCTCTTTGTTAGTTTCACAGAATTCCTTTAGTCTCAGTCTCTGCAGGTTTGTAACCGGAGTCATAATCCTGGAATTTTCCCTCTCGGAGCAGCTGCTCAAGGGATGGATGATAAATATTGGCCCAGCCAGTGAAACATATGATCTACGATAATGTTTTATAAAGCCATAAGTTCCATGACGTGGAGGAGTCGATGTTGGACTGGGGTGGTCAAAGTTCAAAATCACACAACACCAAGTTATAGTCCAACAGGTTTATTTGGAAGCGCGAGCTTTCGGAGTGTCGCTCCTTCATCAGGTAGGTGTGGAGCGGGATCATAAGACACAGGTCTTATGACACAGCTCCATTATCTTAGGATCCTGCTCCACTAGCTACTTGATGCTCTCCGAAAGCTAGTTCTTCCAAATAAATCTGTTGGACTATAACCTGGTCTTGTGTGATTTTTAAGTAAGTTCTATGGGCATGTAGTGTGTGGGCCCATGTGGTTAGATCTAGTCTGAGGTGGGGAAAGATGTTACAGAAATTCTCTTGAGAGGATTTAAGTCTCTAAATGTAAGTTTTATTGTTAAAGTTATCACTTATATTAGTGTGTGAATAGCCAAGGCATTTACCCACCCAGGAGGAGCTTTTGTGTCACGTCCCTATCACTTGGACAGCGTTTCTTGGTTCAAGTCCCACCTTGACCTGATTGAGGTGGAAGCTCATACAGCACGGAAACAGGCCCTTCGGCCCAACTTGTCCATTCTGACCAGGTTTCTCAAAACTAAACTAGTCCTATTTTGGCCCATATACCCCTAAATCTTTCCTATTCGTGTACGCATCATCAGTGAAATATATCCTGTAAATGAATCACATCATTACAGCAGAAAATGCGAGACTGCTTTTGGCTTTGAATAAATTTGTCAATTGATGACTTAAGTGCCTGTGTATTTCTATGAGAACATGTCTCCGTGTCCCATGTGCGCGTGTCTATGTGTCTACTGCAGGGGCTTGAGTCCCACCTGCCCCAGAGAGAGATAATAACCTCTCCCAATGGAATTATCGACAAGAACAAAACAAGCAAGACCATTCAGCCCATCATATCTGCTTCACCCTTCCAACTCGATGCTGATTGAAGCCTCGACATCACTCTCCTGCCTGTTGACTTGCTTATGGGTCAAAGCTCAATCTAATCCGACCCTCCATCCAGTCAATGACCCCAACTGCACTTATTTCACCGTCTCTTTTCCATGGTCACCCCCTGGAATCTGAAACTACGATTTTCCTCGTTTCGATTCCCCTTTCACCACAGGGTATAGCCCCTCCGCGTCTGTCTAGCTCAGAATCTTTAGTCTAAACTCCAGTGATCTCAGGCTGAACCTAATTCAGGAAACAAGCCTTTTATCTCAGGAATCAGCCCCTTCTCTGAACTGCCTGTAACATGAGTGTATTCCTCTGGAAACAGAGGCAAGGAGTGCACACACTGCTCCCATCGGAATCTCATCAATACCCAGTACTGTTTCAGCGAGCGTCCCTCATTTTACAGTCAGGCCAACTTGCTTTACACAAAGGCAGACCATGGTGATCCATTTCCAATACCTCGCAAACTGCTATAGAGAGGTGAAAGTTTGCTTAACATTCTCTCTAATCCTGTAAAGATGGCAATATTTTAGCATGTGACACATAGACACACATACACACACACACACAAGACATACAGACACAAGCGCACACACACAGACATGTACATATACAGGCGGACATGTAAACATCGACATGTGCTCACATATGCAGACAGACACGTAAACACATGGACACAAAGACATGCGGACACTTACGCAGATGGATATGTAGACAGACACGCACACATAGACCCACGGATGTGGATACACAGAAATGTACATACACATGTAAACACACAAATGAGTACATGTATGGATACAGCACAGGCATATACATATGCACATACAGACATGCACAGATGCATGGACACAGATACAGGCACATGTGCAGACACTCGCAAACACATACACACACGTGCGCACGTTATTTCTCCTAAAGTTTGGCTGTGTATCTTTCATGGAGCCAGGCTCTGAATCAGTAATTCCACCACCTCGAACCCACTACCCCAATCCCCATCCCCACCCCCAGGGCCGAACCTTCCCGGGATTGAGGCGTGTCTCCACATCCTTACAAATACTCTTTAACCCAAAAACAAACAGCTTCCCCCTTAAGCCAGAAACACTCAGGAGATGATGACCACCCAAAGACCTTTTCTCCTTCCTGGTAAACGCTCTTCCACACACCTCGGGCTGGTGCCCTTGTTTGTTCCTCTCTGATTCCCCCAAAGCTGTGTGAACACATCTCCCCGATCAGCGGCTCGTTGCCTCAGTGTCTACTCATTCTGAGCTGGTTCTCTGTCAGGGTTTTGTTTTTTTTTTAACCGTTTTGATCTACCTCGGCCCAAACAGGAGGTAAATACGCAGTTGTCGCTAGTCTGATCCTCACTATCAAGAGTATCCCATCCGCAATACTTGCTCAAGTCAGAACTCATTTCTCACGTCGGAAAACCACGGTCTCATTGAATAACAGAGACTTTCATCCCCAGCTATAATTCCATTGTCTAGGTCCTGATCACCGTTACAATTTCATTGGAGATATTGTCTCTCTGCAGGGGACTGAGGGCCATGATCAAGCTCCCTCTGAACATCACAGATCACAGCCCTCAAACGCCACCTTGTCAGCACTGTCCCCCTCACGTTCAAACTGAGTTGGTATATTGGCCTTCAATTAAAATGTCCTTTCGACCCACTCGTGTTGGGGATCATTGCTTGCTGAAGTGGAGATAGAATCCCTGCAGTGTGGAAACAGGCCCTACAGCCCAACAAAGAGTACCCCACCCCCAGACCCATTCTCCTACCCTATTACTCTACATTTCCCCTGATGAATGCACCTAACCTACACACCCCTGAACACTCTGGGCAATTTAGCATGGCCGATTCGTCTGGCCTGCACATCTTTGGATTGTGGGCGGAAACCCAAACCCAAGCAGAGATGGGGAGAACGTGCAAACTCCACACAGACAAACACCCGAGGCTGGGATCGAACCCGAGTCACTGGCCCTGTGAGGCAGCAGTGCTAACCGCTGAGCCACCGGACTGTCCTTGGGGGCTCATCTGGAATCATTGGGATACCTGATACAACTGTATCCCAGGGATGAGCACGAATTCCTGCCTCAGAACACCTCTCACCAGTAAATGGGGTTGGGAGCTGGTTTCCATGTGTGAAGCCATGATCCCTGTGCTAGGGGGGACAGATTCCAAAAGTGCTCACTTTTTTAAAAAAGCATATATTAAATACAAGTGATTTACACTCCGTTACCACAGCAGTCCGTAGCCAACACTGCACACACAGTCGTTCAGAATCTACAGCGGGGCTCCACCTGTCATTTACTTTTCAATCCTCCGTTCCCCTTCCCGTTGTGGACCTGGAATGTTTTCACGACACTGATATAAGGAGATTTTGACGGGTCACAGATGTTTGTGTTAACTTCTAATCTTTGCAGTGTGAGAGAGAGAGAGAGAGAGAGAGTTGGGTATCCTGCCCTCCTATTCCGCAGAATGTGGCATGGCCAACGCTCCTGGTGTGCCTATGACACAACAACGGGCTCGTGGGGTTTGGAAACAGAACATGGAATAGCCTTTGGCCCACTTCATTCCATCTATGAACAGGGAGTTATCATGAAATCCTACTGGGAGGCTCATGCAAAAGAAAAGCCCCCCTCTCCTCTTGCTCAGTAATGAGCGATGAATGCTACCTACTCTCCCCACCCTCTCTCTCTCTCTCTCTCGTGAAAATTGCTACCTTTACGGGTCAGAATACAGAACGGTTTGTCCTGTGGGAAACTTCCCATTTCAAGAAGCAATTGGGACTCATTTTTAGCTGGTACCTTCCAGCCCTTCTACAGGGAAAATGTACGCCCCGTCAATCTGGGCAGGGTTGAAGCTGGACTCCAGAGGGAGGTCCCATTCCTGCGACCTCTCCCCTGCCCTGCGTGCGGTTGATTTTCCGTCGTTACTGGTTTATCCGCACGCGTGAGAGAAGGATGAAATTGCATTTTACCTGCAAACTCCTCCAGCCTGGGTTCTCTCAGAACTGCAGTCCCAACTGGGAATAGTTCACCGGCTGGAGGAATATATCTGAGGAATACAGGAGCTCGTGTTTCCACTCCAATTGTGAGCACAGCACACCAGATATTTGGGATCATTTTTCACTTCGAGATGAAACAAAAATGTATTATGAAAACCCAATGAACTCTAGCAGCACCTGTAATATCAGTATGCAAAGACAATTTCTGCTTGGGTAGCATCGTTACATCGAGCTGAGGGAGTCCAATTGTGCTGAATCCTCCTTTAACTTGTTTGTCCCTAAGCCGAGACTCGAACCAGCATTTCCTCTTCGCGTTCTGACCGACTGCGGGTTCTCTCCTCGCCACCCTTGAGCCATTGTCGCCGGCTGAGACCTCTCTCCTCCGCACCGGGGAGTTGCAGGTTCAAGCCTCGCTCCAGAGGCCTTTGAGCAAACTCTAGGCCGATTCCTTGGTGCGATGCAGAGGGAGTGCGACTCTGTCAGAATCACGGGAAGTCTCATGGTGCAGAAGGATGGCGTTCAGCCCATTGGGTCTCTGCTTCGGCTCTTCATTACCTAGAGCCAGCCCCCTGCTTCCTCCCCATACCCTTACACACTGTATTCATCCAAATAACCATCCAATGCCCCTCCTGAATGCTTCAGTTCAATCTGCCTCCACCACATTTGGAAGCAGAGCATTTCACACTCACTGTGGGAGCTTTCCTTACATCACTCTTCCTTCCTTTATAAATCGCTTTAAATCTATGCCCTCTCGTCCTTGTTCCTGTTCCATGTGAGAACGGCTTCACCCTATCTGCTCTATCCAGCCTGGTCATCATTTTGAAATCCTCCATCCAATCTCCTCTCAGCCTTCTTCCCTCCAAGTGGAATAGTTCCAGCTTCTTCAACCTCTCTCTCAAGTTCTTTGTCACTGGAGCCTCTCTGGTAAACCACTTCTGTATTCTTGGCCAATCCTTTTGTCTGGCGTGGTGCCCCACAAACTGTGCACAACACTCCAGCTGAGGTCTAACCAGTGTCTGATGCAAGTTCACCATCACCTCCTTGCTCCTAAATTGTGCCCCCACTAAGAAAGTCAAAGGGCCTACTGTCTCTACCAGGCCTGCATCTTCAATGAACCTGGGCACATCTCCTCCAGAGATGGTTACTGGATGTCCACGCAAAGATGATTGTTGGATGAAAGCAATAAATACAGTCAGGAATAATTACTAAGGACCTCCAGATCTATATACATCTGTTCTCTGCAAAGGAGAGTACAGGACTCCCAGTCTCTACTCAAACACTACAACATATTGGATTGAGTTAATGTAACTTGAACGTTAAATCTTTCAGAGCCATCAGCTTACACAATGGCTAACCCTTTATTCATATTGCCTCCATCACTAACCTGTTGTTTCCCCAAATCCCTGACCTCACAAATCTGGGATAATTTGCCATTTCTCCGGCATGTACTCTCTTCAGGCTTGGAAGAGTGTTAAATCTCCTGCATAAAGACTTGATTCTGATCCAGGAATCATCTCTCCAGGTAGTTGGACAGATTCCTGATGGATTCATGCTAGTTAAAAATCACACAACACCAGGTTATAGTCCAACAGGTTTAATTGGAAGCACTTGCTTTTGGAGCGACGCTCCTTCATCAAGTGTTTGTGATGAAGGAGCAGTGCTCCGAAAGCTAGTGCTTCCAATTAAACCTGTTGGACTATAACCTGGTGTTGTGTGATTTTTAACTTTGTACACCCCAAGTCCAACATCGGCATCTTCAAATCATTATTCATACTTGAGAATTGAAAGACAGTATGTCTGGAGGGGGAAGGGGGAACTGTATTGAATGAATCATTGGAGTTTAGGACCAGCAATGTCTGCAATTATTTCCCTGGATTATGCAAGGGTCCTGAGTAGTATTTGAGCTAGACAAGGAGGGGAGGTTGAGTACAAAATATAAAAATGGAGGTCTGTAGAATTCTCTCTTTCACGGCCCTAATCCCATTCACATTTCTTTCTGCACGGATTCTCTCAGATTTAATTCCAATTGCATTGTTACTGGTGCTTGCCTTGGGAGACCTTACTAATGTTACTCAGCGTGAATACTCCTCATCTCAGTGAGCAGTAGGTACCACCACACTGGAAAATATAGACCAGTGTGACCGAGAGTGACTTATCTACAGAAAGGCCATGAAGAGTGCTTCAGAATCTCATACACAATGTCCACCTTGTAAATTCCCCCTTCTCTTCGCCAGAATACTCAGAGTCACACAGCATGGAAATAGACCCTTCGGGCCAACCAGTCCCTGCTGAACATAATCCCACACCAAGCTAGTCCCGCCTGCCTGGTCCTGGCCCATATCCCTCCAAACCTTTCCTATTCATGGAATTATCGAAATGTCTTGTAACTTCACCCGCATCCACCACTTCCTCTGGAAGTTCATTCCACATGAGAACCACCCTCTGTGTAAGAACGTTGCCCCTTTTATTGTTTTGTAAATCTTTCTCCTTTCGCCTTAAAAAATATGCCCCCGGGGTCTTGAAACCCCCCCCGACCTAGGGAAAAGACACCTGCCATTCACCTTATCCATGGCCCTCATGGTTTTATAAATCTCTACAAGGTCAGCCTTCAACCTCCCGTGCTCCAGCGAAAAAAGTCCCAGCCTATCCAGCCTCTCTTTATAACTCAAATCTTCCAATCCAGGCAACATCCTGGTAAAATCTCTTCTGAGCCCTCACCAGCTTGACCATACCCCTCTTATAGCAGGGTGACCAGAACTGGACACAGTACATGCCTCACCAGTGCCCTATACAACTCTAACAAGACTTCTCAATTTCTATCTGAGCAATGAAAGTTAGACGCCTTTTTAACCACCGTATCTATATGTGATGGAAGCTTCAAAGGATTATGTACCTGAACCCCTAGGTCTCTCTGTTCTACAACACTACCCAAGGCCCTACCATTAAATGTGTAAGTTCTGCTCATGTTTGTTTTACCAAGATGCAATACCTCACGTTTATCCAAATTGAACTCCATCTGCCACTCCTCAGCCCATTGGCCCAATTGATCATGATCCCTTTGCAATTTTAGATAGCTTTCTTCACTTTCCATTACACCAATTTCAGTGTCATCCACAAACTTACTAACCATGCCTTCCCTACTCTCATTGAAAGTAGCAAATCGCTATTTCGTCCATCCAATGGTCTCACCAACCCCATTTTTGTTCAATCTCGGGATGCAGGCAATCATATATTGCCCATCACCAATAGCCCTTGCCCCTGTGGTGCCAAGTGTACTGTGATGTATGAGGCTACTGCATGACCATGCTGGAGAGCTGTATTTAACAAAGTGTCTGATTGAGCATTACTGGCGACAGGACATTGGTTAGGCCACTTTCGGAATACTGCGTGCAATTCCGGTCTCCCTCCTATCGGAAGGATGTTGTGAAACTTGAGAGGGTTCAGAAAAGATTTACAAGGATGTTGAGAGGGCTGGAGGATTTGAGCTACAGGGAGAGGCTGACTAGTCTGGGGCTGTTTTCCCTGGAGCGTCGGAGGCTGAGGGGTGACCTTACAGAGGTTTACAAAATCATGAGGGGCATGGGTAGGGTAAATAGACTCCCTGGGGTGGGGGAGTCCAGAACTAGAGGGCACAGGTTTAGGGTGAGTGGGGAAAAAATTAAAAGAGACCTAAGGGGCAGCTTTTTCACGCAGAGAGTGGTACGTGTGTGGAATGAGCTGCCAGAGGAAGTGGAGGAGACTGGTACAATTACAACATTTAAAAGGCATCTGGATGGGTGTATGAACAGGAAAGATTTAAGAGGAATATGGGCCAAGTGCTGGAAAATGGGACTAGATTAATTTAGGATATCTGTTGGCATGGATGAGTTGGACCCAAGGGTCTGTTTCCATGTTGTACATCTTTATGACTCTATGACTCTAACTGTCGCACAATCTGCTGAGTGGGAAAATCACAGCTGCCAACCTCAATGGGACAGAGTCTGATATTGGGCTATGAACATCAGCACAGAGCCAGTAGGATAGAGATAAAAGCAAAATCCTGCTGGATGCTGGAAATCTCAACCAAACACCGAGAGTGCTGGAGAAACTCAGCATGTCTGGCAGCATCTGTGGAGACAGAAAGCAGAGTTAACATTTCGAGTCCACTTTGATATCTAGGCAATAGAGAGCCAACTAATTATACTGTGGATAGATAAACCATCCTGGAAAGGGGAAAGCCTTACTCTCCACAATTGAGAAAGAGGATAGGTGATCAACATAAAAACAAAAACAAAATGCCCAAAGTGCATTAAAACGAGAAAAGCTTGGAAAAGGTCAGCCTGAGCAGACTGAGTTATTAAGCTGTAACATTCAGCCTGTGGCTCTGTATCCACCGTGATGGCTCAGTGGTTAGCACTGCTACATCATGGTACTAGAGACCCAGGTTCCATTCCACCCTGGAGGGGGGGGGAGTTTGCACGTTCTCCCTGTGTGGTTTGCTCTGGTTTCCTTCCCACAGTCCAAAGATGTGCAGGCCAGGTGGATTGGCTGTGCTAAATTGCTCTGTAGCGTGGCAGGCTCAGTGGGTTAGCTGTGGGATGGGGGTGGGCTCTGAGTGGGTCGCTCTGCAGAGAGGTGGGGTGGACTTGATGGGCTGAATGGTCGGGATTCTGTACGACCAGAATGGGTGAGCATTTCCACCATGTTCTGAAAGGGCCACTCAGTTCTTTTTGAACAGTACAATGTGAAGATGGAGCGGATTTCTTGGGCTTGCACCTAACTTCGACCTCTGCCTCCTCTCAACCGCTGCAGGGAACAGTGACATTCACAGCCTTCTCTGGCAGACAGCTGTATTATTTTACAGGGATCCCCATAGTGGTTAGCTGCTGTCACATTGACTGTCACTCTAACAGCCTTCACACCCGACGTTGGTGTTTTCACAACTACTAAACAAACAGGCTCACTGAAAATAACACAATCCTTTCAAACGCCTGTGATTTTTCTCTTGAGTTATCTGCACGGGAAAGTAATCTTCAAATTCCCAGACAACTCCAGAGATCTACTAAACCACTGACAGTGCCTCAGAAATTGGCGACACTCAGCCAGTTATTTCAATGGAGAAACAGGGCGATATGACCACCTGAATGGCTCCTGCAAAGAGCTAGGACAAGGGCAATGGGCTGAATCTCCACCTCCAATAGCCCTGAGCAATTCCACAAGCCTGTTCGGAAGGGGAGCACTGGGATACCTGCCCACGCCCTTCTCAAAATGGATCGCTCAACTACAGTCACTGAACGGATTTTCGGATCGTTGTTGCGTTCCTGTCTTCGGAAGCTTGCTATTGGCTGTCATTGTTTGTACTTTTCTGGCTGTGAAGAGCTTGGGATGTCCTTTTCAAGAAGTACAATTAAAAAATCTCATTCAACGCTGCTCCTGAAAACCCATTTGCAAACGGGTGGGCAGTGGCCTAGTGGCATTATTGCAAGATTATTAATCCCGAGTCCCAGGTAATGACGGTCTGAAGAAAGACCGGATTGAATAGGCTTGTCCTCGCTGGAATTTAGGAGAATGAGGAGGGATCTCATAGAAACATATAAAATCCTGATGGGACTGGACAGGCTAAATACGGGAAGAACATTCCCGATGTTGGGGAAGTCCAGAACTCGGGGTCACAATCTAAGACTAAGGGGTGAGCCATTCAGGACTGAGATGAGGAAGAATTTCTTTACCCAGAGAGTTGTGAACCTGTGGAACTCTCTCTCACAGGAAGCTGCTGGGACCAGTTCATGAGATATATTCAAGAGGGAGTTGGACGTGGTCCTTGCAGCTAAAGGGATTAAGGGGAGAAAGCGGGAATGGGATACTGAGATTGCATGATCAGCCACAATCATATTGAATGGTGCAGCAGGCTCGAAGGGCCGAGTGGCCTCCTCCTGCACAGGTTTTCTACTTTTCTATGCAATGTTCTGGGGACCTTAGTTCGAATCCAACCACAGCTGGTGGTGGAATTTGAATGCAATAAAAATCTGAAAGTAAGAGTCCAGTGGTGACCGTGGATCTATTACAAATTGTTGGAAAAAGCCCATCTGGTTCACTAATGCCCTTGAGGGAAGGAAATCTGCCATCCCTACCTGGTCTGGCCTACATGTGACTCCAGACCCACAGGGATTAGGGATGGGTAGTAAATGCCGTCACAGTTAGTGACACCCGCGCCCCAAAAATGAATAATAATAAGAACAAGAGGAACAACCCTGTGGATAACAAAGGGTATTCACATCAGAGTGCGGCAGTATCAAGTGAACGGTCTGACAGGGTGCTGAAACAGATTGACGCAACTGGGAATCTAACCTAATCTAACCAGGGCCAGACAGACTGGGGACAAAGAGAGATTTCCCAACTCCCAGCCATCGCTCCCTGTGGTAGTGGGGGTCAGTGCACTGGCTTAGTGAGATAGACAGAGGCTTATTTGACATTTGGCAGATGGAGGGAGAGAGAGTCGGGAAGTGGTTATTCTTGAAAAGGTGACTTGAATCTTTCCATCACCCCTTCAGCTCTGACTAGGTTCACCTTTCCTTGTCGAAATGTTTCACGGGAGGTGTGCCCATCAAAGACGGCACACAACTCAAACATTGTTACAAAAAAGAACAAGGGTTTTATAGTATTTCTACAGTTAATATGTGTCCAATCAGAAGGGTACACATTCACTCATCTACCACTTCCTCTGGCAAATACAAATGGTTCTCAGGGATATGGGGAAGAGGCAGGAAATAGACATTAGAGGATATCATTGCAGACAGGATAGTTCGGTGATTTCCTGCATCATCACAATCCTCTGACTGTTGAGTTTCTCCAGGATTATCTGTTGGTTTTTCCACATACAAGCCATTCTGTGTGAGAAACCCTCAGGTCCCTTTCAAATCTTGCCCCTCTCACCTTAAAAGTATGACCCCCTAGTTTTACACTCCCCCATTCTAGGGAAAAGAACCTTTGCTATTCACCTTATCTATGCTCCTTGTGACTTTATAAACCTCTACAAGGTCACCCCCCCCCAATCTCCTACGCTCCAGCAAAACAAATCCCAGCCTGTCCAACTCTCCTTATACCTCAAACCCTCCATTCCTGGTGACATCCTTGTAAATCTTTTCTGAACCATCTTCAATTTAATGATATCTTTCCTGTAGCAGGGCAACCAGAATGGTACACAGGACTGTGAAAGTTGCCTCACCAATGTTCCGTAAATGATGCCCCGACTGTTATACTCAGTGACCTGAGCGATGAAGGCGAGCACCCTCTGAACTACCTTTTCATTTCAGCATCTCTGACCCCTCACGCGTAGTATGGGTCAGGAGTGTGTCTGAAATGGAGACCACCAGTTGATAGGTGATGGAGTGTTACAATCCTGTGCTCCCTATGGAGATGACGTTGCGATTTTTGCATCGAAGATTTTCCAGTGGTGGCCTGGGATCGCCGGTCCGTTTCGGAGAATTGAAGAGGATTACTCCACTCAACGTTCGTGTAGTCCCTGTTATTATAGTGAGGAACCGGGTTTAAAAACAAAACTATCCACAACACAACACAAATACCTTCAGGCCTACACATCAAAGAACAACAAGATGACCAATTCCTCGTCCTCCCACTGCACTGAACGAATACTCAAGTTCTGGTCATATCAGCAAACTACAAACACAGTTGCTTAAAAGTAAAAGGTTACAAACCTGACACTTTAACTGTTTCTCTCTCAACAGGCGCTGCCAGACTTGCGGGCACAAGACTATAGAAACTATGCAAAGGTACCAGAGAGAGTGCAAGAGCGACGTACATGAAGGGTGTCAGGAATGAGAACCTTCGATTATAAGGACAGATTAAAGAAATTGGGGCTGTTCTCCTTACAAACAAAGAAAGCTTGACAGAGATTTTCAAAATCACAGTCGGGCAGGATAGAGAAGACAGGGAGAAGTTGTTCCTGTATGTAAATGAAGGAAGGGGTCAGAGGGCACAGATTTGTAGTGACGGGCATGGGCGATGTCAGAAAGAACTGACACACAGCGAGGTGTCCAGGTCTGGAACGCACTGCCTGGAAACGTGGTGGAGACAGGTTCAGTTGTGGCTTTGAAGAGAACATTGGATGGTTATTTTGGCCAGAAACGGTGTGGAAGGGTATGGGGAAAAGGGTGGAGGACGGGCACCAGGGCATGATGGGTTCAATGATCTCCTGCACCTTCACATTTCTATGATGGTTGAGTTTCTCCAGTATTATCTGTTGTTATTTCATATTTTTGATTTCGATCTGAGGAAAGGCTGGTTAAGACAAGGATGATTTGGTTGAGAGAGTAGAGCTAGTGAGTCAAATGGCTGATTCCCACTTCCATACCAATCACAAGTAGCGATGTTGGTCGACTACTCCTCTCTCACTCCAGAGTGCAGCTGTATTGCCTACGTAACCTTTTATTTCAATCATTGACAGGATGGAGTATCTCTAGCCAGGCCAGTTTTTATTGCCCGTCCCTAACCACTGAGCCCGTCCTGGCTCAGTGGTTAGCACTGTTGCCTCACAGCTCCAGGGACCTGGGTTCGATTCCTGCCTCGGGTGACTGTCTGTGTGGAGTTGGCACATTGTCTGCGTGGGTTTCCCCCCACAATCCAAATATGTGCAGGTTAGGTGAATTGGCCATGCTAAATTGCCCATAGTGTTAGGTGCATTAGTTAGGGATAAATATAGGGTAGGGGAATAGGTCTGGGTGGCGTACTCTTCGGAGGGTCGGTGTGGGCTGAAGGGCCTGTTTCCACACTGTAAGGAATCTAATCTAATTGCCCAGAGGGCAGTGAAGAGTCAAATCACATTGCTGCGGGACTGGAGTCACGTGTAGGCCAGACCGGGTAAGGAAGGCAGATTTCCTTCCTTGAAGGACACTCGTGACTGCGATGACTGAGACCAGATGGCGTGGTGCAGACCGGAGAGGTTGCGAGGCTGTGAAACCCTCTTTCACAGCTGAGCAGGTTTTTTTTCCAGAAGCTTGGCTTCCGCAGAAACAAATGGCCTGATCCAAACTGAGTAACAACATCAAGCTCTTGTGCAACGAACCCAGCAGAGACAACAAAATAAAACCCAGAAGCAGCATTTCTGTTTTCCTCTTACATTGTTCCAGCTCTCTCAGGCATTGCACCACAGAACCAAATAGCTGAATTATTTATGTCACCCTCAACAGAAGGAACATAAAATGTTTTTTTACGCTATGTCCTTTAAAACACAGCCTATTTGTAACAGTTACCTTCTCTCTCAGCAACCCTGACTGCCAGAAAAAAAAACTATTGATTTATTTACTCAGTACATCTTTAGCCTGACAACCAAAGACAGAGAGCCCCATCACAGAAGAGTTGTCAAATTGATTGAGACTTTTACTATTCTTACTGTGCTCATATTTTCTTTTCTTTTGCAGGGCATGATGGGAAGTGGAGGTCACCGTGTGGGAGATAAACCTATTTTAATGGGATACTTTTCTTCGGTCTCTTTGCACATCGTCAATAATCTTCACAAATAATCTTCAAATTCAAGGCACAACTATCACCCCCAACTAGAAACAATGTGAAACTGGGAAGATGAAATATCAATAATGTATAGATCCAACATTGCCAAGTGTTAATGATCCAGTCTGACAGTAATACAGGATCGAGAATTCCTGATGAAGGGCTTATGCCTGAAACGTCGATTCTCCTGCTCCTCGGATGCTGCCTGACCTGCTGTGCTTTTCCAGCACCACACTCTCGACAGTAATACAGGACAAGTCAGATCCCACAAAAAGACCTGCTTTGATAGATTATAATTTTCTATTGTGCTTTTTTTAAACCAATAATTGACCATAATCACAATATGCCTTTGACATTTTATTACACATAAAAGAAAAATACAAACCGCAGGTCGTGCTGCTATAACGTGCATTTTGTTAACGCAAATGCGCTGTAACGCCATTGACAAATTGGGGACTTTGTTTCTATAGCGTAAACTTTTAAAACATGTTTTGGCTGTAATGCAATTACATCACCAACACTTTAAACACAGGTTCTAAAGCGACTTTTTTCTATACCACGGGGTTGCGCAAGAATGTATGTGAAACGGTCTTGCACAAATATCAGAAAGCACAATTCAATAATTTTACTTCAATAGCAACCTCACAAATGATCAAATATCAGTGAATAATTATCCCTCCACCATGTTGAAGCTACTTGTTCAGCTGAAATTGTTTTTTTTTGGCAAATTTCATCATTCATGTGATTGACCAAAGAAACTAGGAATGTCTTTTCTTGAGCCCCTTAAACAAAGTGCTAAGTTAGCTCACTTACTCCTTAACACGTGTCCTTGAAACTGCTTTCTTCGGCAGCTTTGTTGGACATCTTGCTCTCTGATACCTCAGCAGCCTTCCATTTCTTTTCTTCTAAGCAATTCAAGACATTTTCTTCACTTAGCTGGCTAATAATAACACCCCTGCTGTTACAGATATCTTCGCTTTTTGACCGAACTGGCTTCTGTCCGAATGAATCAAAAAACATCACCAGATCCATAACATCAATCGTGTTTCTCCGCCCACTGATGCTGTCAGGCCTGCTGAGTTTCTCCAGCGGTTTCGGATTTCTAGCATCTGTAGTTCGTTGGCGTTCTTCTGTCCAAATGATCCTGCTCTGAGACCCTTCCTTCCACCACCTTTCTTTCCTGTTTGCAAATATCAAGTCGGCAAACACCTTAGTAATTATCTCCAGGTGTGACCTCTAACCATTTAGCTAAAATCTCACAATGTTTGGAGATACCACACTTACTTCTCTGTGCAAGAAATGGCTTTCTGACCATTTAAAAAAAAAAACCTGATCAGACCTTCACAGAGCTGAAACCAAAAACCTATCCTTCCTGCACTCTGGAAGCGTTGCTCTCAAAAAAAGACACCATGATCCTAATCACAAATACAGTAAGGTGGCTTTTCACTTAATGTTAAAATCTCATATCCTTTTTAAGTCTTTCCCCTCTCACCTTAAAAATATGCCCCTAGTTTTGAACGCCCCCACCCTATGTTAAAGACCTTTGCTATTCACTTTATCTATACCCCTCATGATTTTATGAACCTCTCAACTTCCTTCGCTTCAGTGAAAAAAATCCTAGCCTCAACCCTCCATACCTGGCAACACCCTAATAAGTCTTTTCTGACCCTTCTCCAGCTTAATGTTGTCTGTCCTCTAACAGGGCGACCAGATCTGGACACAGTACTTCAGAAGAGGCCTCACTAACATCCTGTAAAGACCTCAACATAACGTCCCAACTCCTATACTCTGAGGCAAGCATGCTAAACGCCTTCTTAACCTGCCTGTCTACATTTGACGCAAATTATATACCAGAACCCCTAGGTCCCTCTGTTTTACAACATTAGCCAGGGCCCGAGCAATGCCTGGATAAGAGTTGAAAAGTGTGGCGCTGGAAAATCACAGCAGGTTAAGCAGCATCCGAGGAGCAGGAGAATCCAAGTTTCGAGCATAAGCCCTACATCAAGAATGACTGATGACATATCTGATGAAGGGCTTATGCCTGAAGCATTGATTCTTCTGCTCCTCGCTTGTAGCTATGAAGAGAGGTTGAGTAGCTTAGGTTTATTTTCATTAGAAAAAAGGAGATTGAGGGGGGACCTGATTGAGGTTTACAAAATCATGAAAGATATGGACAGGATGGATAGAGACAAGCTTTTTCCCAGGGTGAAGGATTCAATAATGAGAGGTCATGCTTTCAAGATGAGAGGTGAAAAGTTTAAGGGGAATACACGCGGTAAGTACTTCACACACAGGGTGGCGGGTGTTTGGAATGCGTTGCCAGCAGAGGTGGTAGATGAAGGCATGGTAGATTTATTTAAGATGCGTCTGGACAGATGCATGAGTAGGTGGGGAGCAGAGGGATACAGATGCTTAGGAATTGACTGACAGGTTTACATTTGGATCGGCTCAGGCTTGGAGGGCCGAAGGGCCTGTTCCTGGGCTGTAAATTCTCTTTGTTCTTTGTTCTCACACTTTTCGACTGTGACTCTCCAGCATCTGCAGTCCTCACTTTCTCCTTTACCTATATAATTTCCCAAAATGTGCCGAGAAACTGTAGGGGTTGGCAGAAAGGTTGAATGACCTGAGGGTAAGAATCTAAGCTGGTAGACGAAAGAACCAAAGGTGTCATGAGGAAAAGCTTGTCTTTAAGCACAGAGTGGATGGGATCTGGTCATCAGGGTCTGAAAATGTGGCAGACGTACCATCAATGAGGCTTTCAAAACAAAATTGGATAATGATATGGAGGGAAGCAGGAATGCAGGGCTATGGAGAAAAGGTGGGACCAGCTGTATTGTAGTCGCAGAGTTGGTATTAACTCAAAAGGCCAAATGGCCTCCTTTTACATTGTAACTATGTTATAATTCTATGAAAGAATGTTCATTTATGTGGCACCTTTAGTGACTTAAGGATCTTCCAAAGGCAATTAAATGCTTTTCTTCATTCATGGATATGGGCATCCTTGGCTGGGTCAGGATTTACGTAATTACCCTGGAGAGTCAGTGAAGAGCTTTTTGTTCTAGCAAGTTAGTGGTTTGCTAGGTCATTTAATAGCCAATCACACTGCTGTGGATCTGGAGTCATGTGTAGGCCAGACCAGGTAAAGATGGCAGATTTCATTCCCTCGAAGACATGGGAGAACCAGATGGGTTTTTACAACAACTGATTTGTTTCTGATTTACTTCATGAATTTAAAACTAGATCTCCCCATTGCTGTGGTGGATTTCGATGTCAAGATTCTGCAGCGTTGAAGAAAAGTGATTTAAAGTCACTTTTTTGATTCATCGTCATTCACCGGCTGTTCCTCACAGAGCAGGGTGATTCTCTTCCACTCTCGGGGTGAGTCCGTAGGTATCTGCACAGACTGACACGGCTACTGCAGATTCTGTTACACTTGGGGCAGACGATGGTCATGGGAAGGGATGGGATGTCGGTGTGGCAGCGCGCTCCTTAACGCTGTTTGCGCCTGGCTTCCCTTCTCTCCCCTAGGCAAGTCTCGAGGTACTCCACACCTTCCCAGATGCTGCTTCTCCATTTTGGACGGTGTTGAGCCAGCGATTCCCAGGTGGGAGTGCCGCACTTCCCCAGTGAGCCCTTGAGGGTATCCCTGTCCACCTGGGACTCGCCTGCCGTCTCGGAGCTGGGAGGAGAGCAACAGCTTGGGGAGTCTTGTGACAGTCATGGAAACGATGGACCCAGCCCACCACAGGCAATCAAGGGGGGGGGGGGGGGGTCAGTGCCTTGAAGCTGGGGATGTTGACTTGTTTTGCACCTCTTGATATTTCCTTTTTATTTCTGATACACAAATGGTGTGCAGCCCCTATGATGTTCTCGTGAATGCATGTGCTCGGGTGAGTTCTGTTCACTGTACAAGCAAGCCAACTTCATCCAGCTTTCTGTTGATTATGGCAATGACCACCAGATGGCAGGGGAGACACATGGCTTAGAATCCGGTGACCATTCAGAAAAAGGAACTGCTCTTTTCTCATTTGTTAAAAAGTTAACATTTGGAGTAATTGTACCATTTCGATGCAAAGATCCATGTTAGCTTCTTGAATTGAGGCAACCCTTGAATCCAATTTGTCTAAAGTGTAATTAAAATTTCTACAGTGTAAAAAGGGGGCAGTCTGTCATGTCTGGTGTTGTTAGCACAGGCTGTGCTGCATATACTGGTCACAACGGATTAAAGAGAGCAAGTCGCTTAAAGGAAATGACTGGCATCTCCAATACTGTGCGAGATTTACGTGTTCCAAGCTGCACTGGATCAGAAACAAAAAAAACGAAAATTAGCAGGGAAATCTCAGCAGGCCGGGCAGCATCGGTTGGGGAGTGCAGGGGGTGGGTGAAGACAGCAAAGTTAACGTTTCGGGTCAAGTGACCCTTCTTCAGAATTGAAAAGCGTTCTTGAGGAGGGTCACCGGACTTGAAACGTGGACTCTGCTGTCTCTCCATAGGTGCTGCCAAACCTGTTGAGTTTCCCCAGCAATTTCTGTTTCCGATTTTCCGCCCCTGTGCACGGGGTCTGAGCTGAGCAGTGGGTCCGGTTTGAAGGAAAGACTTGAAATCATATAGCACCTTCCTGATCCCGTGGGATGTCACAGACTGTTTCACAGCCATTGGAGTACTATTTGACTTTAGGAAGTGAAGCAGTCAAACTGAGCACAGAAACGTCTCATAAAGAGCAATATGGAGGGTTTTTATGATAAAGTTTATATTGTCCAAGAGACCAAGTTTTCTTCATAACACTGCTGTGTGATCTGTCATTCGCACGCAGATCAGGCCTCCATTCAATGCTTCATCCAAAAGTAAGGTGTTAGGACATGAGTTACATCTTACTTAAAGTTACATAGAATTAGAATTTAGTTTTATTGTCTTAAGTACACTTGTGTACTGTACAAAGTACAGGAGTGTACAGTGAAAGGTTCACAATGTCTTCACAATGTCTTCCATCTTAGATACAATGTACCTACTTGTGAATCGTAGGAACTAACATAGATTGTGTACAAAAACAGAGAAATAAAGGAAAAAAGCTTAAAGTCCTACATTACAGATCAAAGTAAACGTTACAGTCCTTCTATGACCTGCAGCTGCTCCATGCTGGGGGCCTTCCTTATGTGGTCTCGCTCTGCCTACCCCCCCCTCCCCCACCCCACCCCTGCACTGGGCAGATCCCCACTGGGCTCA
>NC_057726.1:64288407-64309330 GCF_004010195.1 Chiloscyllium plagiosum | reverse complement strand
CCATCACCAACCCCCTCCACCCTCCACCCAGCCCCCAGCATGCTGACCACTCCACTCCGCTCTTGGCCTGCCAGCTCATTCCCATTCTGTGACAACTGTAGCATTTATGAGATTGGTCAGTACAAATTCTGGTCAATGGTAACCCCCAGCACGTCGACAGTGGGGGATTCAGTCATGGTGATAGTATTGAACGTCGAAGAGTACTTTCTTGTCAGAGATCGTTGTCGCTTGGGCTTGTGTCTGATTTTCATTAATAATGAAGGCACCTCCAAATATGTCATGTCACTGGCAGTAATCACTAGAAACACCATAGACACAAGATAAAATCAGACTAACGTGTTCTTACATTCATATTCAGTGACATCACGCCCGTTTTGGGATGAGCAGCTTTTTTTTATTACTCTTACCAAAGTGAATCACCTCACACTTAGCTACATTGAACTCCATAGACATAAGATAAAATCAGACTAACGTGTTCTTACATTCATATTCAGTGACATCACGCCCGTTTTGGGATGAGCAGCTTTCAATTCAACAGCCATCGCTGTTGTTCAGGGCCTGACAAGAAAGATAAATGTGAACAGAAAAGAGACTGAGCTTTACTGTCCCCACAAACCTGTGCGACTGCCATTTCCCTTCTGGGGTAACCATGCCCTACAGTCATCCATGATCACGGACCATTGATCCAAGTGTCACCAAATGTGACTCTCTGAACAGAAGATCGTCAGAGAATCCCTACGGCATGGAAACAGGCCATTTGGCCCAACAAGTCCATACTGCCCCACCGAAGGGTAACCCACCCAGACCCATTCACCTGTTACTCTACATTTACCTCTAACTAATGCACCTACCTGAACAACATGGCCAATTTTAGCATGACCAATTCACCCAGCCAGCACACCTGGAGGAAACTGAAATACCCGGAGGAAACCCACGCAGACACGGGGAGAATGTGCTAACTCCACACAGACAGTCGCCCGAGGTGGGAATCGAACCTGGATCCCTGCCGCTGTGAGGCAGCTGTGCTAACCACTGAGCCACCGTGCCAGCCTCACTCTCAATTCTCATCATAGCACTAACTGTGGGACAGAGCACTCCCTGGTATGCCCCAGGATAGTCTGCATCCTCTGAGGTGTCTCCAATGACAGAAGTGCCAACCCCAAATCATACTCATACAAAAACCCACTTGACTGAATTCCGACGCAGAAACACTTAGAATTAAATTTGAGACACCATCAATAACACTGTCCTCTTACGTGAGTCAAGAATGGGAAAATACTGATGGGTTGGAAGCTCACGTCACTCTGATACAGCCTGTCACTGGAGCCGTTCTTTACAAGTGAGACCAGAGCGAGGAAACTCAGACTGCCCTCAGAGCTGCTCAGTAGTGCAGCGATGGCGATGAGCTCCCACTCTGCAGGTGTCCTTTGACAGAGGGAACCTCAGGGCCACGTATGCAAGAATTGGCAAGGTCAGAGATCCACTTAAATCAAAACAGAGCAATGCTCTCCATCAAAGGATGTCTCTGTCCATGGTGCTGGTTGCAACTCTCTCCTCCAGGTGACCATCAATTTCAGAAGGAAGGGTAATTCCTTTAAAATGGAGATTAGCAAACACGAGAGAAAATAGCCTGGCCTTAGTGTAGCTTGTGAGTGAAAGTTTGCTGGCCTGACACGTAAAGATGTTACATAAATGTGGATCTTCAAAGAGCTCAACAGGAATTCACATAGTGACTCTCAGATCAGTTCCTTTGATCCCGAATGCACTGATTCAATAAACTGCGAATGGTGAATTGTGTGGGAGTTCCCAAAGAAGTGAATCACCTTGAATATTGTCAATGTTTGGAAGCTTTTCCATTGATTAAATGCAAGGAGCTGACACAAGAGTACGGCCTACCGCGCGACTCGGATGGGAGATCCATTTGTATCAGCGTGTTTTTGGATGATTGATTTTGCAACTTATGGGTCCTTGCATTTTGTTGACGTCAACCAAAAGGCTGAAAATATTCAATGTCTATTTGAGGGTCACCTTTCTTACGTTGGAGAAAGGCAAACGGTGACTGAAACAGCTCCAAAGTCGAATGGAACAAATCGAGAGGATAGAGGGGGAAAAAGGCAGGAAAGTGGATAAGGACGCCCATAACGATGCTGCTTGTCAGTGGGGTGAGTTCAGAGGCCCATAGACTGCACGGGCATGGGTCGGATATTCTAGTGCACACTCAGAAGCGACCACTGTTTAAATCTGGGGAGATGGAAAGTTCACCCACGCCCACCCTGAACACGATGATAGAATAGTTACAGCACAGAAGGAGTCCATTCACAGCAGCAACAAGATTAACATGGAGGTTGCCACCGAGTTTAGCATTCGACCACAGCAGCCAGAGCACTGAGCTGTTGGATTCGCTTTGCCTAGTTGTGGGTTGTTGATGCTGGTGTTTTTGCTTCACTCGAGCCTCCTCCTACCTGTCCTCCCTCCCACCCTAATCATAATCGTATTCCATTCCATTTCTTTGCCTTTTGCGCGCCTATCAAACCTCTCAAGCCCAACAACAGTCATTTATTCTATAACGCGATAATCGCTCTCCTGTGTGACCCTGCGCTGTACAAAAATCGCTCAATACAAACAACACGTAAAGTTTTGACGATCTGATCGCGTTACAGCCAACACACCTTTTACAAGCTTGTGTGTTAGAAACAGCATTCCCTGCTCACCAATTCGCGTTTACCAAAGAGGTGTTACAGCAGAACTGACTGTCCAGTGTTCACGTCAGCATTAAGTAGGGGCCTCTAACCAATGATGTAGTTGTTCCTGAACTCCCTACCAGATTTAAGAGTGACTTTCTGACACTTACTGACCCTCATTCACGATATCTCTAATGTGCGAGCCCTGATTTTTTTTGAGGGGGAGGGGTGGGGGACGGTGGTGAAGAGGCAGGGTCACCTTTTGTGCCACTGCCCACACCGGCACAGATTGAGGTGGGAAAACCCGACAATTCAACTCCCCTCATCCAGGTGATTGTGATGCTGCGTCATGTACCTCCTCAGCAGGTGGTCCCCAGTGGTATTCCCCACCATCTACCTGGTACAGGTCACCTGTTGTGGCGTAGAGGCGGGCTGTCTGCTAAAGGGACGTGCATCAAAGGTTGTTGCAATGGAAACTCTTGATGACTGAACAGCAGGGCAGAGAGAGGATCCACAGTGATGGAAATGGTAATAGAGGCGTTAGTGGTGCAACTGGGTAGGAGGACAGGAACGTAGGAGGTGAGGACACACACAAGGATTAGCCTCAGAAGAGATTGGGAGCAGACAATCAGAGAGGGCATATCCCATCGTCACGATGCACGAACCTACCAGTAATGCTTCCAGAGATCTCGTGACCTCTTTCCTGTTTCTGAATTTTATCGCCATTTTATTTACTTTTGAGCAAAGTTTCAATCCATTTCCCCTCACTGACCTTAGCGTATCCTGTGCTAACTTACTGGCCTTGTTCTATTTAACCTTCTTAAAAACAAGTCATCTGTTTGCTGTCCTTTGGTTCCCTGCCACTATTCCCTCCTCTGATTTTTTTTTATACAGATGTAATTTGTGCATTAGCAAGTAAGTGGCATAGCTAATAGAACGTTATAATTTATTGTGAGGGCTATTGAACACAGAAGTAGAGAGGTTCTGCGCCAATTGTATAAGTCATTGGTGAGACCACATATGTACGTAGTACTGGCCACCTTATTTCAGGAAGATTACATTGGAAGTAATTCATTGACAGTTTACAGATTGATACTTGAAATGTATCAGTTCCCTTATGAGGAAAGGTTGGAAGAGCTAGGCTTGGGTCTACTGGAGGTTTGGGAAGTACAAGGTGACTTAGAGTCATAGAATCACACAGCTCCAAAACAGACTCTTCAGTCCAACCAGTCCGTGTCAACCATGTTCCCAAGCTGAACTAGCCCCAGCTGCCTGTGCTTGGTCTATATCCCTCCAAACCTTTCCTATTCATTAATTTATCAAAATATCTTTTAAACATTGTAATTGTACCTCCTCTGGAAGTTTATTCCACACACGAACAACTCTCTGTGTAAAAAGGTTGCGCCTCATGTCTTTTGTAAATCTTTCTCCTCTCACCTTAAAAATATGCTCCTTAGTTTTGAAATCATCCGCCTGAGACATCTGCCATTCACCCTATCGATACCCTTCATGACTTTATAAGCCTCTATAAGGTCAACTCTTGACCTCCTACACTCCAGCGATTGAAGTCTCAGCCTCTACTCAGAGGAGGTTTGATTCCAGAGACGAGGGGTTTCTCATATGAAGAGAAGATTAGGCTGATACACTCTGGAGTTTGGAGTTGGAGATCCAACTGAGGGAAACAAGATGCCAAAGAGGATTGACAAAGTAGTCTCGGTCAGGATGTTTCCTTATGGGTGGCAATTTAGAATGAGTGGTCATTGCTTAGGATAAGGGGGTAGAAGATTTAAAACTGCGATGAGGAGAAATTACCTCTCTCAGAGGGTCATGAATATGGGGATTCAATGACCCAGAAAGTGATGGATGCTGGGACATTGAGTACATTTAAGGTGACAGACAGATTTTTAATTCAGAATGGGTTGATGGGTTATGGAGAGTGGGCAGGAAGGTGGAGTTGGGGCTGAGATTGGATCAGACAGGATTGTATTAAATGATGGAGGGGGCTCAGGGGGCTGAAATGCCTCCTCTTGCTCCTAGTTCTTATGTTCTATGTTCAAATGATCCATAAAACTGGGATTCCCTCCCTGAACTTATTCTGTCACCTATTTTAAAAGACTTACTCTTCAATTGGCTCCAGGTCATTTATTTTAATGTTTTTATATTTGGCTCTGTGTTAAATTTTGTCTGATAGTCAGCCTGTGAAGTGCTCTGTTGGATATTAGGGTGGCACGGTAGCTCAGTGGTCAGCATTGCTGCCCGACAGCACCAGGGACCTGGGCTCCATTCCAGCCTCGGGCAACTGGCTGTGCAGAGTTTGCACATTCTCCCTGTATCTGTGTGGGTTTCCTCTTGGTGTTCTTGCAGTCCAAAGCTGTGCAGGTTAGGTGGATTGGCCACGGTAAATGCAAGGTTACAGGGATAGAGTCTGGGCGGGGTGCTCTTTGGAGTGTTGGTGTGGACCGAAGGCCTCATTCTACACCATGGGGCTTTTATAAATGCTGGTGAGTCACAAACCTACAGAGATATGGCAAGAGATACTGTAGATTGGTCGGCAATGATAATGGCCTGATTTTAAACTCTGTGAGAGTGAATGGGCCCTCTGTACAAACTCAATCCATCCATTAGCCACCAGGCTTCAGTGCAGATGAGCAACTAGACCTGTATGTAAGACACTCTTCATTAAATCACAGCGCAGTGAAGTGGAACCACTTGAGTAAAACAATGACAAATTCATGATACTTGGGAGTAAAACAATAATTACTCTTCAAGCTTCAAAAAAATAATCCATCTGCAGAGATTCTCTGAACCACAGTGGGTTATGCTGTTGTATCTGAGATCCATGCTGTAATATTGAACCGAGGTCACTGCTGCTTAAACAACATGACTATAAACAAGACTCAAAACACAAAATCATTGCAGCACAGCCGTGCAAACTCATCACAACTCATTTCTCAACAGCTGCCTTGTCTCGATCTTTTCTACCTCCCACCCATCAATGATAAGATAACTGAATTTCCACCATCTAAACATTCAAGTGGCTTGCAGAAATATTTCATTCCAATACTGAGAATGTGTAACTGTTTAAAAATCGATCAAAATTGCCCAGATCTGGAGCCTGACTGTATTGGAAGTGCATGATGCAATTAAATGTGCACAAATGAGCACCATTCCAAATCTGAGAATTGCCTGTTGAGGTCATGCAATCAATGTCTGTGGGCAGGAAGGGAACTGTTTCCTTCATACACCAAACCAAATCCATGACAATCCCAAACTAAGTAATCCATTGGAGATTCCAGAGCTTGTGTTTCGGATTTATTGCCCTTGCTACTTGAATGAAATTGCCTAAAAGGATGAAAGCAATGAATTCAACACCTCTACTTCCTCAGGAAGCTAAGGCAATCTGGCATGTCCGTAAAGACTCTGACCAATTTTTATAGATGCAGCAAAGAAAGACATTCCATCTGGCTGTGTCACGGCTTGATCTGGCAACTGTTCCGCCCAGGATCAATAGAAACTACAGGGAGTTGTGAACATCCACCCAGTCCATCCCACAAACCGACCTCCCATGACTCCATCTAACCTTCCCACTGCCTCGGGAAGGCAATGAACATCATCAAAGACCCTACCCACCCCGGCTATACTCTCTTCCACCCTCACCATCATCAAAGACCCTACCCACCCCGGCTATACTCTCTTCCACCCTCTTCCATTGGGCAGAAAGTACAAAAGCTTAAACACACGTACCAACAGTTTCAAGAACAGCTTCTTCCCCGCTGTTATTAGACGTCTGAATAGACGTCTCAAATTTTGAATTTAATCCTGACCTTGCTCTCTGTGCACCTTCCCTGCAGCCATAACATTGCATTCCTCGCTCTGTTCTATTACCCAAATGCAGTTTGTACGGTGTGATTTGCCTGTACTGCGCACAAAACAACACTTTAAGACCATAAGACATTGGAGCAGAAATTAGGCCATTCAGCCCATTGAGCCTGCTCCGCCATTCAATCATGGCTGATAGGCTTCTCAACCCCATTCTCCCGTAACCCTTGATCCGCTTGATAATAAGTCCATAAGACAGAAGCAGAAATTAGGCCATTCAGCCCATGGCTGTACCTCGGTAGTGGCAATAATCAAATCAAATCAAAGCTCCAAATTTTATTCTTCTACTCATCCCCTGCATATCCGCTTAAGGCCCCGGAACATGAATGGGCTCATTTGGAACACTGTCAGCTTAGGTTTCAGGGAGAAACGAGTTGGGGAAATCTTGCTGTGCCGATGTCTCACAGCATCATCTTTAGGCCAATGGGAACCAAAAGGACAAAGCACTGAAGTCAGGCCTGAGGATATTCTTGGAGATGATGAAGGCAGCTCTCACCACTAGGTCATTCCACAGCGACGTGCAAACGAAATGAGGCCAATGTGAGAAAAGAAAACTCTCCCACACAGCCAGTAGTTCCGGGACGGGGTGGAATGCACGGCCTGAAAATATGGCTGTTGTGGGTTCAATTGAGGTGCTCAAGAGGGCGCTGGATGTTTGGTTTTGGATTGAAATGGAGTGCAGGGATATGGCAGGAGATTGGCACTGGAGAATGGCACCGGGGCAGGCACAATGGGCCGAGCAGCCTCCTTTTGCACTGCAGCAATACAGTGACACATCGTCTTGGAATCATCCCCCCCCCCCCCCTTGAACCGCCCTTGAGCAGCTAAACGGTGCTGGCATTCATAGGGCTACGTTCAGGTGGATGTATTCAACAATGTCCAATGTCCATCGTTGGTGACAGCAAGTCCCAGAAGGGGGCAGCCATGAGTGTGGCTCCTGAACAATCTTCCGTGGCATTCCATGAGGAGGTGCCTGGGGCAACAACGGAAGATCTTAGCGACACCACGCCTACTCATCTCCATTTACCTCCAGCGGGCCAACAGGGCGCAGCTCAGGGGCATGTGCAGTCAGGACGTAGATTATTTCCTTTCTTATCTCTGCAATCGTGTGCATCCCTCAGCCATGACTTCACCACATAAAGGGAAAGTAATGGTGTGAACATCCAACCCAGCACCAACCTTATCAACACAGATTATCACGCTGCCAATTGTGGAATCTTGCCGTGTACAAATCGGCTGCTGCATTTCCTTTTGTATGACGTCAGGAACGACTCACAACTTTCAGTTTAATTTGCATTTTGCATGTCAGGGGCATACATGTGTTTTTCTTTTGTAACGAGTTGTTTTCGTGGACCTGCTGTGGTGAAAGTCTGGATTTTTAATCGGGTTTTACAACCCTCAGTACTTGCAGGAAAAAAAAAATCAAAAAAGAATTAAAAACTCATCCAGACAAGTGAGGATCACTCCATCACACTCCTGACTCTAGCCTTGTGGAATGGGGGACAGGCATCCCTGAGAAAGGATAGGAATTACTCCCTGCAATATTCCTAGCCATCAGTCTGCACTTACAACCATAGTACTGAGACTGTTTAGTTCAGTTTCAGTCAACAATAACTCCCCAGGACATTGGCAGCTTCATCACAATTTAATTACAATGCACAGAGAACTCAGGAACCATGGAATGCCTTTCACCTGTCCTTGTAAGCACTGTATTTATGTGACTGGTCCAATTCAGTTTCCAATCAATGGTAGCACATTACTCCCCCGACCAGGATATTGATAGTGGGGCTTCAGCGATGGTAATGCCATTGAATGTCAAACTTGGCTACAGTAGATTCGCGCTGTTCCTCCACGTCATTAATAGACATTGTAAAACAGTTGTGGCCTGAGCACTGAACCCTGTGGAACCCCACTAGCCATGGGTCAGCAATCTGAAAAGGAATCCCCACCGCTGTTTCCTGCTCATGAGCCAATTCTCCATCCACACCAATATACTTCCTCCAACACCGTGGGATCTTATCTTATGACCAAACCTTTTGTGAGGTACCTTTATTGATTGCTTTCTGGAAGTCCAAATACAACACATCTACTGGTTCCCCTCTATCCACTCTGGTTGAAATCTCCTGGGAAAACTCTAACGAATTAGTCAGACACGATTCCCCTTTCGTGAGACCGTGCTGACTCTGTTTGATTAGGTTATAGTTTTCCAAATGTTCTGGTATTCTTCTTGAATAATTCATTTCAATAACATTTCAACAATCGATATTAGGCTAATTAGTCTGTCGTTACCTGCAATCACCCTCCTTTTTGAATACGAGTGTCACATTAGCAGTTTTCTAATCCTCCAATAATTCTCCAGAGTCCACAGATCTTTGGAAAGTTACAGTTGATGCATCAGCTATCTCTCTAGCTACCTCTTTAAGGACCCTCTGATGCAAGCCATCAAGGCCGGAGGCTTATCTGTCTTTAGCCCCCATTAGTTTGTCTAATACTACTTCTCTAGTGATGGTGATGGTACTTAAATACTCCCCCAAAATCTTTAGTATTAATAGAATGTTTGAAGTATTTTCCACCGTAAAGACTGATGCAAAATATCTGTTTAACTCTTCTGCTGTTTCCTTGTTCCTCAAAAACGTCTCCCCATAATCATTTTCCAAGGGGTCAATGTTCACTTTGACCTCTCTCTTCCTTTCTATATTGAATTGAATTGAATTGAATTTATTGTCATGTGTACCGAGGCACAGGGAAAAGCTTTATCTTGTGAGCAATACAGGCAGATCACAGAGTTAAGTAGCCTAGATAAGTAAATAATAGATAAACAGCAGCAAAAACAAAAACACAGGTACAGGCAAATGTTAAGAGTTTGTGAGTCCATTCAGTATTCTAACAATAGTCGGGTAGAAACTGTTTCGAAACCGGCTGGTGCATGTGTTCAGTCTTTTGTACCTTCTCCCCGATGGTAGATGTTGTAGAAAAATATTGCCAGGGTGGGATGGATCTTTGAGAATGCTGGCAGCCTTTCCTTGACAGCGGGCCTGGTAGATGGACTCTATAGATGGGAGGTTGGCCTTTGTGATTGTCCAGGCCGAGTTCACCACTCTCTGTAACCGTCTCCGATCTTGAATGGTACAGTTGCCATACCAGGTAGTGATACATCCAGACAGAATCCTCTCAATGGTGCACCTATAAAAGTTAGCAAGGATATTCACCGTCATGCCAAATTTCCTCAGCTGCCTGAGGAAGAAGAGATATCGTTGGTCCTTTGTAACCAGTGCGTCCACATGAAGAGTCCAACAAAGCTTGTTGTGGATGACCACTCCCAGGAGCTTGACACTCTCCAGTCATTCCACCTCTATATTTAAATAAGTGCTTATTGTCAGTTCTTATACTCCTTGCTAGTTTGCTGTTGTTGTTTATTTTCTCTGCCTTTACTATCTTTTTAATCCTCCTTTGCTGGATCCTCAACTTATCCCAGTCTTCGGGGCTATCACTGATTTTTGCCTCATTGCATGCTTTTTTCATTCAACCTAATGCTCTCGTTAAGGTCCTCAATTTGGTTGGTTTATCTCTCCTCCTCAATGAGATGTACTTTTGTTGAGCGTAAATGCCTGTCATGATGATTTCATAGAATCCATTCAGTGTGGAAGCAGGCCATTCTGCCCAAAGAATCCATGCCAACACTCTGAAGAGCATCCCATCTCGTCCCTGTAGCCCTGCATTTCCTATCGCTAATCTACACATCCCTGAACACGATGGGCAGTTTAGCATGGTCAATCGACCTGACCTGGACAGCTTTGGACTGTGGGTGGAAACTGGAGGAAATCCACACAGACATGGGAAGAATGTGCAAACCTGATATGGCGTCGCCCGAGGGTGGAATTGAACCCGGGTCCCCAGCGATGTGAGGCAGTAGTGCTAGCCACTGAGCTGCCCTGAAATGTCCTCACAAAACAGTCCCTCAGTGTGATGGAAGAAAGGTCACTGATACAGAAGGTGAACAGAATTATACCTGGACTCAGGATTCAAGTTATGAGGAGCGATTACACAAATCCGACATGTTTTCCTTAGAATTTAGAAGGTCAGGATAATCTGATCAAAGTCTTCAATAGGAAAAGAGTAAATATAGATAAACTACTCTCACTGGCCGGAGATTCGAAAATTATGGGGCAGAGGCTGAGAATGAATCCTAGGAAGAGTATAAAGGCAGTAGGAGCATAAATAAGAGGGAAATCAGGAGGGCAAAAAGGGGAAATAAATTAGCTTTGGCAAATAGGATTAAGGAGAATTCAAAGGGATTTTATGTATACATTAAGGACAAAAAGGTAACTAGGGAGAGAATAGGGATTCCTGAAGAAGGGCTTATGCCCGAAACGTCGATTCTCCTGTTCCCTGGATGCTGCCTGACCTGCTGCGCTTTTCCAGCAACACATTTTCAGCCCTTCAAAGATTAGCAAGGCAGCCTTTGTGTGGAGCTGCAGGAGATAGAGAAGATACTAAATGAGTATTTTGCATCAGTGTTTACTGTGGTAAAGGACATGGAAGATACAGAATGTGGGTAAATGGATGGTGACATCTTGAAAGATGTCCATATTACAGAGGAGGAGGTATTGAATGTCCTGAAATGCATAAAGGTAGATAAATCCCCAGGATCTGATCAGGTGTACCCGACAACTCTGTGGGAAGCTAGGGAAGTGATTGCTTAGCCCCTTACTGAGATATTTGGATCATCGATGAGGTGATCCAAATATCCAGCACAGGTGAGGTGCTGGAAGACTGGAGGTTGCTAATATGGTGCCACTATTTAAGAAAGGTGGTAAGGACAAGCCAGGGAACTATAGACCAGTGAGCCTGACCTCAGTGGTGGGCAAGTTGTTGGAGGGAATTCTGAGGGACAGGATGTACATGTATTTGGAAAGGCAAGGCCTGATTAGGGATAGTCAACATGGCTTTGTGCTTGGGAAATCATGTCTCACAAACTTGATTGAGTTTTTTGTCGTAACAAAGAGGATTGATGAGGGCCGAGCAGTGGACGTGATCTATATGGACTTCAGTAAGGTGTTTGACAAGATTTGTCATGGGAGACCGGTTAGATCTCATGAAATACAGGGAGAGCTAGCCGTTTGGATACAGAACTGGCTCAAATGTAGAAGACAGAGGATGGTGGTAAAGGGTTGCTTTTCAGATTGAAGGCCTGTGACCAGCAGTGTGCCACAAGGATCGGTGCTGGGTCCACTGCTTTTTGTCATTTATATAAATGATTTGGATATGAACATAGGAGGTATAGTTAATAAGTTTGCAGGTGACACCAAAATTGGAGGTGTAGTGGACAGTGAAGAAGGTTATCTCAGAGTACAATGGGATCTTGACCAGATGGGCCAATGGGCTGAGGGGTGGCAGATGGAGTTTAATTCAGATAAATGTGAGTTGCTGCATTTTTGAAATCACAGCAGGACTACACACTTAATGGTAAGGCCCTGGGGAGTGTTGCTGAACAAAGAGATCTTGAGTGCAGATTCATAGTTCCTAAAAAGTCGAGTCCAAGGTAGATAGGATAGTGAAGGCGACATTTGGTGTGCTTTCCTTTATTGGTCAGTGCATTGAGTATAGGAGTTGGGAGGTCATGTTGCGGCTGTACGGGTCATTGGTGAGGCCACTTTTGGAATATTGCATGGAAGTCTGGTCTTCTTCCTATCGAAAAACTGTTGTAAACTTGAAAATGTTCAGAAACGATTTACAAGGATGTTGCCAGAATTGGAGGGTTTGAGCTACAGGGAGAGGCTGAATAGGCTAGAGCTGTTTTCCCTGGAGCTGAGGAGAGACCTTATAGAGGTTTATAAAATCATGAGGGGCATGGATAGGATAAATAGACAAGGTCTTTTCCCTGGGGTGGGGGATTCCAGAATTCGAAAGCATAAGTTTAGGGTGAGAGGGGACAGATATAAAAAGGACCTAAGGGGAAACGTTTTCACCCAGAGGGTGGTATGTGTATGGAATCAGCTGCCAGAGGATGTGGTGGAAGCTGGTACAATTACAACATTTAAAAGGCATCTGGATGGATATATGAATAGGAAGGGTTGAGAGGGAAAAGCTGGCAGGTGGGACTAGATTGGGTTGGGATATCGGTCGGCATGGATGAGTTGGACCCAAGGGTCTGTTTCTGTGCTGTACATCTCTATGGCTCTAATTAGGGCCAGACCATTCAGGAGAAATGTTAGGAAGCACTTCTACACACGAAGGGTGGTAGATACTTGGAACTGTCTTCCACAAAGGGCTGTGGACGCTGGATCAGTTGGTAATTTTAAGTCTGAGATAGATAGAGTTTTGTTAAGTGAAAGTATTAAGGGATATGGGCGAAAAGCAGGCATCCTGAGTCAGGCCACAGACCAGCCGCGATCTCATTTGGTGGTGGAACAGAACTGACCGGCTGAATGGCCTGATCCTACGAAGTCTAAGATACTATTCCGAGAAATTATGTCCTGGGCTCCGGCAACCTATGAAATACATTAAGAAGTTAATAGGTTTTTTTGTTGGATAAAGGATTATTGAACCAAGTACAGATGAGCCACTTTCCTGAGTATTTGAACAGACCCAAGGATCTGATTAGCCAACACCTCTTTGTGTATTCTCAATGACTGTGTGAAGTACATTGGTCTGTTTTTCAATGTTAAAAGTGCTTTATAAATCAAGTTGTTGCTGCATACTATGAAGTGATTTCCAGCCAAGACCTCCTATTTTCTACGGGCACAATGGTTTGATGCATCATTGTGTTGTGATTCCTCCCTTGTGTTCCACTCATTACTGTTATCAGCAACACCAGCAGTATTCCCCCTGTCATAAAGTGCATTTTTCACAAAAAAAAGGGAAGTTAAAAACCTTGAGAACAGAAAATTCCTTTTCTTATTGTTGAGAAGATTAAAGGATCTTATCGCTGATTCTCAGAATTCTCAAGTCTGCATGATACATCAGATGTAATGTATGCTGTTTACTAATCAGCTCAAATAAATCCAAAAGAATTTTTCTGTAACAAACTAATATATACCTGTACTACTGACAGTTTGAAGGAGCTGTAAACTTCCTATTAAACCAAACCGCAATATTCTATGTTTTAAAATTCAACTACTAACTATATTGTTTTGCCTTTCATCTATTTCTCCTTCATCTGTTGAGATTTTCTACCTCCTCTGATCTTAAATTGGATGATAGCAGCTTCGTCATTGCTTCCAAAAAGCTCGCTTGCCTTTTTCATGAAGACCAACTATTTACTTGTTTTCAACTCTTACATTTCCAGAAAGGCCACAGTCCTTGGAATGTCTCTTCCAAGGAAAGCCAAGCAGTCTGGGAGAGCGGACAGTGCTGCACCTTATTCCTGGCTTCCCCAAGACAGAGGCATTTCTGCATTTGGGGATCCCCAGTAACATCTGGCTTGCTACAACTGCTCGATAACTTCGGAGGGACGTTAAGAGTCAACTACATTGTTGAATCACCTATTGACAACACTGAGTAAAAGTGGTGGGTTTATGGTGCTGTAGGTCATTAAAAAGCTGGTGTGGTTTCCCAACAATCCAACTGCTTCACGGCCACATCTCCATTTCCATTTTTCTTGAACTGAATTCAAATTCCCACAGTTTCCCTTCATCGTGCAGATGTAAGAAATTAATTGCAGTTGTATTCTTTCTTTCAGCATGAGTCTCTTTTGCCATTCTGTTGCTTTGCAATGAATTTGTTGACAATATTTGCAAGTGCTCCTCTCTGTATACAAAATACAGTACCATATACTCGATATTCTAGATTCAAATTCAAATTTGCCACACCATATCATACATTAACTTAGAGTTAGATGTGGTTCAGTTTGCAGCACACTCTCTTTCAAGTGACAAGGGTGTTGGATTCAAGCTTGACTCCAGAACTTTGCACATAACCTAGTTTAACATTTCAGTGGGGCTCAGTGGTCTTCACCGCTGCCTCACAGCGCCAGGGTCCCAGGTTCGATTCCAGGCTCGGGTGACTGTCTATGTGAAGTTTGCACATTCTCCCCGTGTCTGTGTGGGTTTCCTCCAGGTGCTCCGGTTTCCTCCCACAGTCCAAAGGTGTGCAGGTCAGGTGAATGGGCCATGCTAAATTGCCCATAGTGTTCAGGGACGTGTAGGTAAGGTGCATTAGTCAGGATAAATGTAAAGTAATAGGGTAGGGGAATGGATCTGGGTGGGTTACTCTCCGGAGGATCGGTGTGGACTTGTTGGGCCGCAGGGCCTGTTTAGACACTGTAGGGAATCTATGATTCGAAGTGCAATTCTGAGGGAGCTTAGTCTTTCAGATGAGTGCTGTCTTTCAGATGAGATATAACACCAAATCTTCATCTTCCAGTCTGAGTGGATACACAATATTCCATGGCACCACCTATACATGTTTCATTTGGATTACCTCTCCCTCTAAACTACATAGTGGAGACCCATTCTACACAATTTCTCTTTCCAGACTAATGCTTTTGAGAATCGTTCTTCGCAATTTTCAATGTATTTCTAAGCAAAGAGGCCTAATTTGCAGCGCTCCAGCTCTATTCGAACAAAAGGCCCAGTACAATTCAAGCAGACGCCTTTAATTTTGTGCTCAAATCCAATTTCGAGAAAGGCATTTTCGAACTGAACCAATTCAACACGTGCTCTGCCTGAAGACAAGTGCTCTCGGCTCATTGTCACCTGGTGCCTCACCTTGAGGTTTCGCGTTGGGCAGTTTTTATCAGAAGCGACCTTCCTTTATTGGGGGAGGGTGAGGGGGCAGTCTCCCTCAGACAGATCAGGAATTGAACCTGCACTGTGGGTGTTATTCTGAACTGTGTGCTAGCAACTGAAGCTAACCTGACCCCATATTAAAAGAATTATCAATAGCTAAGTCTTAACGTGTCACTGAAACAAATATGGCGTTGCTCTGAGCCATTCAGATGTACAGCACAGAAACAGACCCTTCAGTTCAACTCGTCCATGCTGACCAGATATCCTAAACTAATCTGGTCCCATTTGGCAGCAGTAGGCCCATATCCCTCTAAACCCTTCCTACTCACGTGCCCATCCAGGTGCCTTTTAAATGGTGCAGTTGTACCAGTCTCCACCACTTTCTCTGGCAGCTCATTCCATGCATGCACCACAGGGAGAGCTAGCCATTTAGAGAGAAAACTGACTTGAAGGTAGGCAACGAAGGGTGGTGGTGGCGGAGAGTTTTTCTTTCAGAGTGGAGGCTGGTGACCAGTGGTGTGCTACAGTGATTGGTGCTGGGTCCACTGCTTTTTGTCATTTATATAAATGATTTGTATGTGAATATAGGAGGTATGGTTAGTAAACTTGCAGATGATGCCAAAATAGGTGGTGCAGTGGACAGCAAAAAAAAATCTCAATGGGACCTTGATCAGAGGTGTCAAGGAGTGCCTGATGAAGGTTAATTCAGAAAATACAAGGTGTTGCATTTTGGTAAGGCATGCAGGGTAGGACCTAAATACTTTGCTTGGGTCCTGGGGAGTGCTTGTTGGACTCCACTTTGCAAACCTTTTGTATGATCTCGTCCCTGACTTGGCTCGTTGTTGGTTGAAATCCTCAGCCATATTTTGTTTGCCCGTAGCCTTGATTATTGGAATACATTCCAATTTGCAGCCTTCATAAACCTCAGCTCATCTAAAGTTGCTTGAACCTCATACCAAGACTGGTTCGTCCATCACCCGTGTCTTCAGTGACCTACACTGGCTTCCTGTTCCAGAAAGGCTCCATCTGAAAACTCTCGTCCCTGTTTCTAAATCTCTCCAAGGTCTCAAACCTCATCTCTGCAACCTCCTCTAACCCTATGACCACCCACGATCTTTGTAATTCTCCATTCTCGGCCTCCAGCGCATCCTGTTGTATCTTGGCCAGCCGGCACTGGCCAATGTGCTGAAAGTGCTAGACTAAGTCTTTCATCTACTTTATTTCTCTCTCCCCCTTTAAGATGCCTCTCTGATTGAGCTTTGGCTAGCATGTCCCTCTCTCTTTACCCCATTCAGTGTAACGTTGTGTTTGATAACATTCCTGCAAAGTGCCTGGGGATATTTTAGTGCCTTATAGGAGCTTCAGACAGGACTGTTTTTTTTAACAGTATCCAGTTCCTGCCCCTGACCAAGTGAAGGCAGTAGCAGCATTGCCAAGAACCACTGCTGAGATATGTCAGAAATGTCACTGAGCTGCTATTACACTAATGATCACATAGAAGATCATTTTCCCTCAGTTTGGTTGACCATCAGATGCATCTTATAAAGTCATAATATCAGGCAGCCCAGGGGAAGCGGGAATTACTTGATTTGATTTATTATTGTCACATGTACCTAAGTACAGTGAAAAGTTTTGTTTTGTATACAGTACAGGCAGATCATACCAGACAAGGTGCAAGAGGCTGATAGAACAGAGTGAGGAATACAATGTTACAGCTGCAGAGAAGGTGCATAAGATCAACATTAAATTTAGAATTTGACAGGTCCATTCAGAAATCTAATACCATAGCGAGGAGGTCAATCTGGGTGTTCCCCAACAGGAAACCCTGGATGAATCAGGACACACAGAACCTGATAAAAACCAGGCATGAGGCCTTCAGATCGGGAGACCCACTCAAGTATAAGGAATCCAAGTCTGACCTTCACAGAGCCATTAAGACAGCCAAGGACCAATACCAATCCAAACTAGAGACTCAAACAGACACCCGGTGACTATGGCAAGGACTGAATGACATCACAGGTTCTAAAAAGAGACAGTGCAAGAAAGCAGACAATGACACATCCCTCCCAGATCGTCTCAATGTTCGCTTTGAGCAGAATTTCGGCGGAGAGGTAACACCTATTCCGACAAGTCCTGACGAACCTATCCCGACAGTCACTGCATCAGAGGCCAGATCAGTTTTCCTTCATGTGAATCCAAGGAAAGCGATGGGACCAGCCGGAGTACCAGGCCGTGTACTCAGAGCATGTACAGATAAACCTGGCAGAGGTCTTCTCAAACATCTTCAACCTCTGCCTGCAGCAGACCACTGTCCCTGCCTGTTTCAATAGGGCCAACATCATTCCTGTGCCTAAGAAGGCTCATGCAGCATGTCTCAATGACTACCACCCAGTGGCCCGAACTTCAGTGGTCATGAAGTGCTTTGATGGTCATGGCACTAATCAATTCCAGCCTCCCCAATACTCTTGACCTGCTCCAATTTGCCTGTCGGACCAACAGATCCACGTCAGATGCCATATTACTTGCCCTTCACTCCTCCCTCGAACATCTTGACACTAAGAACAGCTACGTAAGAATCCTACTCATTGACTACAGTTCAGCCTTCAATCAACACTATTATCCCCTCGAGACTGATTACTAAACTTAGTAATCTCAGACTAAGCCCCACTCTCTGCAACTGGATCTTCAGTTACCTGACCCACAGGCCACAATTAGTGAAGATTGGGGACACTCACTAATACTCAACACTGGAGCCCCCCCAGGGGTGTGTACTCAGCCCCCTACTGTGCTCACTGTATACCCATGACTGCGTCACCAAATACCAGACCACTGCCATTTACAAGTTCGCTGATGACACTACCATAGTTGGTCGAATCTCAGATGGCGACGAAACAGACTACAGATGGGAGGTGGTAGACCTGGAAAAATGGTGCACTGAGAACAACCCAGCTCTCAATGCCAGTAAAACCAAGGAACTCATTATTGACTTTCGGCGGGATGTTACTCATGCCCCCCCACTACACATTAACAGCACAGAGGTGGAACGAGTGGAGAGTGTCAAGCTCCTGGGAGTGGTCATCCACAACAAGATTTCTTGGACTCTTCATGTGGACACACTGGTTACAAAGGCCCAACAAGATCTCTTCTTCCACAGGCAGCTGAGGAAATTTGGCATGACGACGAATACCCTTGTCAAATTTTATAGGTGTGCCATCGTGAGCATTCTGTCTGGATATATCACTACCTGGTAAGGCAACTGTACCATTCAAGATCGGAGACAGTTACAGAGAGTGGTGAACTCGGCCCGGACAATCACAAAGGCCAACCTCCCATCTATAGAATCCATCTACCAGGCCTGCTGTCAAGGAAAGGCTGCCAGCATTCTCAAAGATCCATCCCACCCTGGCAATGTTTTTTTACAACATCTACCATCGGGGAGAAGGTACAGAAACCTGAACACACGCACCAGCCGGTTTCGAAACAGTTTCTACCCGACTGTTGTTAGAATACTGAATGGACACACAAATTCTTAGCATTTGGCTGTACCTGTGTTTTTGTTTTGCTGCTGTTTACCTATTATTTACCTATCTAGGCTACTTAATTCTGTGATCTGCCTGGATTGCTCACAAGACAAAGCTTTTCACCATGCCTCGGTACACGTGTCAATAAATTCAATTCAATTCAAATTCAATTCAATTAATAACAGCAGGGAAGAAGTTGTCCTTGAGTCTGTTTATATGTATATACAAACATTTATATCTTCTGCCTGATGGAAGAGGGTGGAAAAGAGTTTAACTCAGGTGGGAGGATGTTTGATTATTTTAGTCGCTTTCCTGAGGCAGCGGGGAGTAGAGATGGAGTCAATAGATGGAAGTCTGGTCTGTGTGATGGACTGGGCTGTGTTCTGTGCAGTTTCTTGTGGTTTTCGGAAGAGTCATACCAAGCTGTGTTGCACCCAGATAGGATGCTTTCTGTGGTGCATCAATACGACATGTCACGTTTCCTTAGCCTCCTGACAAAGTAGAGATGTTGTTGTCATTCCACAGAGTGAAGGATATCAATGATGTGAACTACACAATCCTTGAAATTATGTTCCCAACCTCAGTACCAAGCTCTGTCAAGCCGGGTATGTAGCATGGTTTGATGCAGGGTCAAACTTTGCCTTACACTTCCAAGCCCAATAGCCTTAAGGAGCAGCTCCCACGACAAAGCCCAGCCTGAATATTTCTAGACCCCTCCATGCAAATTGCCAATTAGTGCAAATTAATACCCAAGAACTTGGGGGATGGGGCGGGGGTGTGTGGGTGGGAGTGTCACTATAGTGCTGTGAGTGTGTGCTCGCTCAGGTCAGGCTCCTTGGCTTGGGAGTATCGAGAGTGAATTGTCCTGATGATGATGGTCTGCTCTGATCGTCATTCATCCTGTCCCTTTGTAAAAATCAAGTGAATAGCCCGTCTCCTGAGAGATCATATTATCAGGTCCACGTGCTCATTCACATCATAATTTCTCGCAGGTGAGATAGAGGAAAGCAAGGCTGAACGATAAAGACTGAATTTAAGAATAGACTCACACACCACTGATTACTAACTCCTTTTATTTATACAACAAATTCACAGCAATTAACTCCTAATTAATATATCACTCACCTGTTCCCTCACTCCATTAGATCTCAGGCATTCCTTCAGACTATATGAGATGACAACATGCATAGCCACCAATTGTAAAGTGAATAAATGTTGAATGCCATTTTCTAAATTTCCAATTCTAAAGCAATTTCTAAAAGAAAGACCAAACTAAGAGACAGTAATCTCATCTCACAGATCAGCGAAAAGTCACAAACTGCTCCAACATGACACTTATAGCTCAAAGATTTGTAGCTCAGATGCCGTTGTTGTGGTTCTGTTCGCCGAGCTGGGAATTTGTGTTGCAGACGTTTCGTCCCCTGTCTAGGTGACATCCTCAGTGCTTGGGAGCCTCCTGTGAAGCGCTTCTGTGATCTTTCCTCCGGCATTTATAGTGATTTGTATCTGCCGCTTCCGGTTGTCAGTTCCAGCTGTCCGCTGCAGTGGCCGGTATATTGGGTCCAGGTCGATGTGCTTATTGATTGAATCTGTGGATGAGTGCCATGCCTCGAGGAATTCCCTGGCTGTTCTCTGATTGGCTTGTCCTATAATAGTAGTGTTGCCCCAGTCGAACTCATGTTGCTTGTCATCTGCATGTGTGGCTACTAAGGATAGCTGGTCGTGTCGTTTCGTGGCTAGTTGGTGTTCATGGATGCAGATCGTTAGCTGTCTTCCTGTTTGTCCTATGTAGTGTTTTGTGCAGTCCTTGCACGGGACTTTGTACACTACATTGTACACATGAGCAAAACCAATGTAGTGTACAAAATCCCATGCAAGGACTGCACAAAACACTAAAAGCTAAAGCTCCGCATCCATGAACACCAACTAGCCACGAAACAACACGACCAGCTATCCTTAGTAGCCAAACGCAGATGACAAGCAACATGAATTCAACTGGGACAACACTACTATTATAGGACAAACCAAACAGAGAACAGCCAGGGAATTCCTACAGGGATGGCGCTCATCCAGATTCAATCAATAAGCACATCGACCTGGACACAATATACCG
>NC_057726.1:64281904-64288131 GCF_004010195.1 Chiloscyllium plagiosum | reverse complement strand
TGGACCCAATATACCGACCTCTGCAACGGACAGCTGGAACTGACAACCGGAAGCGGCAGATTCAAACCACTATAAATGCCGGAGGAAAGATCACAGAAGCGCTTCACAGGAGGCTCCTAAGCACTGAGGATGTCACCTAGACAGGGGACGAAATGTCTGCAACACAAATTCCCAGCTCGGCGAACACAACCACAGCAACTTGTAGCTCGTGACCTCCTCTAGATTCTTTAATAGAATTACATCCGAGTACTGGGCAGCACAGTGGTTCAGTGGCTAGCACTGCTCCTTCACAGCACCAGGGACCTGGGTTTGATTCCAACATCAGGTGACTGTGTGGAGTTTGCACATTCACCCTGTGTCTGTGCGGGTTTCCTCTGGGTGCTTCAGTTTCCTCCTATAGTCCAAAGATGTGCCCGTTAAGTGGATTAGCCATGGTAAACACAGGTTACGGGGTTAGGGTGAGGGTTAGGTCTAGGTGGGATGCTCTTCAGAGGGTCGTTGCTGACTTGATGGCCTCTTTCCGCACTGTAGGGAATCTACGATAAATAAAAATGGGATTGTATGACGGATAGCATCACTAATTCTTTCTTCTTTCCATACTGTACAAGTGCAGCATGGGAGCTTCCAGTACTACATACTGTTCCAGTCCCTTCCATCTACATGACCCTCAGTGGAATGCTGGGTAGGCTTGACCCTTCTGCGTACCATTAGGTTACTCTTGGGACGCCAAGAAATGTGTTATAAAGATGGGATCATCTACTTTGCTGTTCAGCATTACAGGAATGGAAGCCGACACATTCCAAGACTTTAAAATTTGAGATCTTCCCAATGTTAGGATCGCCTTCATTGTCTGACAAAGTCAGAAATCACACGACGCTAGGTTATAGTCCAACAGGTCTGCTTGAAATCACAAGCTTTCAGAGCATAGCTCCTTCGTCAGGTGAAGGGAGAGGGAAGCACACAAGACACAGAAATTATGGGCAGACTGATCAAGGACAGAGAGATCAAAAGATCATACAACTGGTGTGAGTGGGCTGTCAGATAATAATTCTCTGTGGCTGACCAAGGCTGTTAGACGGTGTGAGTAAAGTGTCAACATCTGAAGAACAACCGAAGGGATGACCTGTCATCTGATCAAGTGAGGCAGAGAGATTAAAAAAGTGAAAACTAATGTGGTGCTGGAGTCAAACCAAATGACTTGAGTAACACGGAACACTCTGGAAGCCACTGGAAACACCCATAGACCCCACTACTGCTCGCCAGCAAATTTTCTATTCAGCGAGGCTTTGTTGGAATGCAGCCACAGCATTATAGAACTACCTGTCGGGTTTTAGTCTGACAAAAAGGGTAAAGAGAAAGGGGTAATTGGAAATTTCAAAGGCCATCACTTTGCCTTTAAGATTTTTCAGTAGTCATTCCACTGTTTATGCAGGTACTCTAACTCCTCTAAACGCTAGTGCTTCCAAATAGACCTATTGGGCTATAACCAGCTGCTGTGTGATTTTTAACGTTGTCCACCCCAGTCTAACACTGGCACCTCCAAGTCCCCTAACCGAGTCCAGAGGGATGGTGTCCCATCCAGCCCCCTGCCACATCACAGACACATGCTCTTTTCCTCCAATTCCAGGTACTCTTCTCCTGTTCTCCTTATTATACCGATATCAAGACAGGAAGGAAGCTGAATCAATGTGTTCAGAGAAAGATGGAACTCAGTCTTGAATAAACAGTAAAGGTTTATTACCGTAAGACAATAGATAAGGGAGCAGAATTAGGTCAATTAATCAGCCCATTGAGTCTGCTCCACTTTTTGATCATGTTTCTCAATCCCATTCTCGTACCTCCGCCCTATAACCCTTACTAAGAACCTACCTATCTCTGTCTTAAAGACACTCCCTGACTTAGCTTCCACAGATTAATTACCCTCTGGCTGTTTAGACAGTTCAACACCCAACCTTACAAGAAGGTTCACACTGTAGATGTAAAACAGAAATACTTTTATCCAAAACTAAAGCCACTGTCATGTGTCATCACGGCAGGATATACACTACCATTCATGAGACTGTGTTGCCAAGGGCACTCACAGAGATCTTCCACTCCTCCATCTGAATACTCCCATTAGTTCACTCCCGAATTGTAGCTGTAAATGTGTCATACTCATATTCACTTCCAACTGGCAACTATAGGCAGGACATCACTCCTTTACATTGGGGATGTGGGATTGTGTCTATTGATTTCTCGGTCACTGATGTTTACTGAATCATATACATCACTTCTAACAAGGTTGTATTCAATGAAGTCAAATACAGAAATTGCCCGCTCCCAACATCCAGTTGAAAGAGCATTGATAGTTCCTGCTGATTCTTTATTCACCATTACTGCTCATCAGTTGAACCCTTTTTTACCTCTCCACTGACCCCAACATATTTGGTGACCACTGTGTTAAGATGATAGGCAGCATGGGAGTCTGAATGAGTAGCAACACCATTCTGTCTGGTGCTCCAACCAAGTGCTGTCCACATATCTAACTCACACAAACTGTCAGACTGCAACACCAGGCCTGGCCTGGACATCTCTCCACATCCATTATGTTCTACCTCAGAATTATTGTCTGATTTTAGCCCAGCATACCTTCAATGCTCCTGAAACCATTACCAACCCACAGCTCCTACTTCACCTAACTTTGAACACCTCCTCCTGAACTTTCAAAGCTCAAGACCTTGATCATCTAGTGGGATAAGGAAAGCAAATATATGTGAAAGCTTCAAGTTCCCCACCAAGCCGCTCACCATCCCCTGACTTGGAAATATATCACCATTCCTGCAGCATCACTGGGTCAAAATGCTGGACCTCCCTCCCTCAGGAGGCACTGTGGGTGTACCTACATCACTGTCGTGGACTGCAGCAGTTCAAGAAGTCAACACTCCACCACCTTCTCAAGGGCAACCAGGGAACAGTAACAAAATGCAAATAGGGAGCAGCAATAAAGCATTGGTCCAGCCAGCAACACTCATAGTCCATCATTAATATTTTGTTCAAAGTCCCCACTGTCTTTGTTCTCATTAAGATGACTGGCACCGACCCTGTCAGAACATAGAGTCAGAAAGGTCTACAGCACAGATCCATCTGGGTGTTTCCTGGGCAAATACATTTTTTGCAATGGAGCCAGTGGCTTCCCATACCAATGCACAAGCATCTTGTGCAAACACCAACCCTACCTTTGGGTGAAAATGCGACCATCTAAAGCTGCCTGGGAATAGACAGGGGGTTCGGAGAGTGGTCAGAGACCACAATCTGGTTGCCGCAAGAGGGATCATAGAATCATAGAATCTCAACGGTGTGGAAATAGGCCCTTCGGCCCAACAGGTGCACACCGACCCTCCAAAGAGTAACCCACCCAGACCCATTCCCCTACTACTCTACATTTATCCCAGACAAATACACCTAATCTACACGCGCCTGAACACTACGGGCAATTTAGCATGGCCAATTCACCTAACCTGCACATCTTTGGATTGTGGGAGGAAACCAGGGAGAATGTGCAAACTCCACACAGTCAGTCACCCGAGGCTGGAGTGATTACAGTTGAGGCACTCTTCTAAGTGAAGAATCAGTGACAAGTCTTGTATCTGTTGCCTGTCCCTAATTGCCCTTGAACCTAGAGGCTGGATCAGCCATTCCTATAGATTTGCAGTCACTCAAAAGCCATAGGTCAGGATAAGGTTTGAAAAACAGTCAGTCAATGGTAGCCTAAGTCAGATTTCATTCATTGACTGTGATTTCCAGCAGATGCCATGCTGGGATTTGAACCTATATTTCCAGTGGATTAGCTTGGACCTCCAGATTATTAATCCTGTGCTGTTATCACTCTGTCATCTTTCTCTTGAAAGGAACCACTTGTTTTGTTAAAACATGAACTGCAAGTATGGTAGAGTTCTGATTCCTCAGCACAAAACAACCCTCCTGCCTTGAGGAAGAGAAAAGAAAGCCAAGGGAATTTGTCTTCTTTAGAAGTTGGGATATATTTTGAAAATAAAGTTAACATTTGCCATTAGCTTCTGAGAGAACTGTGACTTTGATCCTGAAAGTGCAGGTTGGTATCTTCTTCAGAGACCACTATCAAAGGCTTTGCTGGATTATAGCTCAGAGAAATGCAGGCTCTCATCCTATTGTTTGAAACCTGAGGGTACAACACTGATATTTCTGAATCTCCCATCAGGAACAGAAATACAAGCGATGACAGCATACGTAACGTGCCAAACCTGATTTGCCGAGTTAGGCTTCGGTTGGAACACAACATGGCATTTTTTTAACATACCCCTCAGAGGGTAACAGATGCCAAAGCCCGGGGTTGTGGGCTGACCATCCTGCATCTCCTCCAGGGAGTGAAAAAGAGTGCTCATACTGAGCTGTCTGACCAGGTAAATCAGACATTCATGATCCTGATTACTGAATATGACAGGTAATCATTCCAGCTCGTTCCGCTTTACCTTCCGCTTACAGAAGCACGCATTTAGGTTATTTTTAGTTTCCCTTCACTTCCATTTCCTTCCTCCACTTGCTCTCCAATGTCCTGTCAGACAAACTCTGACATGCCCTGACACTGGTCAACTGTGAGTGCCATTGCTCCTGCTTTCAGTTGGGTGCCTAAACGCACTGCCCAGCTGATGTGATAGGACGGAATGAGTGCAGAGGAGTTCGGATATCTGAAAGTAAAGATCAGTCCACCCCCATTACATGACCTTTTACCCGCAGTCCGCAATCTCCCTTTTCCCTCTTCACCTGCTTTCACAAACCATGACTGAAGCTGCCTCCATGAGCAGTCCATTCCCACTTCCTGCATCAACAATTCTTCTTCTCACGTTGCCCTCGGTTCTTCTGACACTCACTCTCACGGTGTTTGCCGCTCCTCAGCCTTCCGACAATTTCTCCCCACCTGCTCTGTCTAGACCCTTCGTTGATTCGCAAACCTCTATCAAATCTCCCCTTGACCTTCATATTCAAAGGAGAACCAGCCCACCTTGTCCATGCAGCTTGTCCCTGGGAACATGCTGGAGAGCCTTTCCTGCATCTGTACAAAGATCTTGCCTCCTTTTTATAGTCTGATGCACAGAGTTGGCCAGAATACTCGAGATGAGAAGGAACCATCGTTTTGTGCAATTTTAAATCAATCCTCTCCCCCTGCCCAGAAAGGTTGGAGATCGCTCATAGCTCTGTATTGCAAATCAGCTGACACAGTGGAGGCTGATATTGGATAATCTGACCTGTACCTTTGAGCACCACACAGTCATAGCGTCATACAGCACGGAAACAGACCATTCGGTCCAACTCGTCCAAGCCAACCAATAGATTTAATCCAATTGGTTACTGATTGGGTTAACTTGAGGTTATTTGAGGTTGTATAGGACATTGGTGCAGACTCTTCTGGAGTACTGTGACCAGTTCTAGTCTCCCTGTTATAGCAAGTATATTATTAACCTGGAGAGGGTTCAGAAGACATTTATCAGGATTTACCAGGGAATGGTGGGCTTAAGTTATAAGGAGAGGCTGGATAGGCTTGGAATTATCACACTGGACCGTTGGAGCCTGAGGGGTGACATTATAGAGGCGTATAACATCTTTAGAGATGTGGATAAGGTGAATGGCAGATTTTTTTTTACCTAGGGTGGGGGATTTGAAGATTAGGGGACATTTTTAAGGTGAGAGGAGAAAGACTTAAAAAGACATGGGGGCAATTTATTTTAACACAGAGTGTGGTTCATGTGTGGAATGAACTTCCAGAGGAAGTGGTGGTTGTAGGTATAGTTACCAAGTTTAAAAGACATTTCGGGAAGTGCATGAATAGGAAATGTTTGGAGGGATATGGGCCTAGCGCAGGCAGGTGGGACGAGTTTAGTTTGGGATTATGATCTCCATGGACTGCTTGGTCTGAAGGGTCTGTTTCTGTGCTGTATGACTCTATAATTGTTCTATATATTGGCTAGTTTTGGGATCCAATAGCTTTATCAAGCAGTGTTCACTTGGTATTTCTGACTCAACTTTCAGAAAGTTTTTGATAAAGTCCCACACAGGAGGTTAGTGAGTAAAATTAGGGTGCATGGTATTGGGGGCAAAGTACTAGATTGGATGGAAAATTGGTTGGCTAATAGGAAACAAAGGGTAGTGATAAATGGCTCCATTTCGGAATGGCAGGCAGTGACCAGTGGGGTACCGCAGGGATCCGTGCTGGG